>NC_025994.2:7427520-7522520 GCF_000442705.2 Elaeis guineensis
TGACCTAGAAAGATGAGAAGCTTGCAGCTTATCCTTATCTATTGACTATAAAAAGCTTAACATCCAATTTCTAGAGGATATCAGGCCATAATAAACTATCAATTAATTGGTAATTCATACTTCATTGTGTTCGGTGGAAGCCTTCAAACAGAAGAGGTAAACAAGGGGGCCAAACCTCCAATAAATTCCTCAGTACAACAACCATAACTACTCCTAGTAGCAAAAGAGATAGTGGTCCCAGGAAGTTAGCAGATCTACAGAATTCAGCATGAGATGCTCCATAGCCCTCTAGCAAATAGGCAGCTTCATTGGAAGTAATGCCCACCCACTGGAAGATTAAAGTATGTAATGTGAGATACGTCGCAGGATCCATTAGTTTGCCAGAAAGGAAGGAGCATTACTGGTGCAAAAGTGAAAAAAGTTCTGTGTGCATGTTGTGGGGGGGTGGGGTGTTGGGCGCAGGGTTACATGATTGCCTCGTCACTCCATTAACCCATCTGCTCAAACAAAGTATAAACTAACCAAGGCCCAATTAAACTTAGCTTTAGTCTGAATGTTGGTATTAATGGCACTTTAAGGATGCATAAAAGTTAGGTAGAATGAGAATTCCAACATCATTGAGGAAATTTTCTACCAGTTATCTTTCTATGAATGAGTCCATTAAGATGTAATAGAGATAAAAAAGAGAAAATAAGGAATAATCTTGTCCAAGGCCTATAGAAGTTAATGAAACGAACTTGCAAGTCTCCAAGTCACAACAATGACGGTAAGCAGTAAGTTTTATTGGATGCATATCATGACACCAACACTTAAGGTTGTCAAGTTTACCTAATTGATTAGTGAGTTTCTTTAAAATCAAAGAATTTTATTTTTAAATATTTTGGCAAGTACAACCAGGTCTAATATCACCCAAAAAGCTTGCATCAATTTTCTTTTCAACCATCATTCTTTCATCACTGACTAATTTTCTTGGTTTGTTCCACATACGCTGGTGGAAAAGATTCAAAGGAATAAACATTACAACACCTTGTTGTGATCAGAATATCCATGGACTTGAATCTACTTCCCATAAAATCTAAATAATTCTCAAAAATGTTGATCTAAATATCATGGACTTGGATCTGCTTCTTGTAAAGTTTTCATTATTTCTCATACATCTCCCCCTCAAAAAAAAAAAAAAACTTGTGCATATTAGAGAGATTTTAATGCACCTTATTCCAATCTAGAAAAGAATTTTTCCATTTAAAATTTAAACAGAATTGCAGCAGTCCTCTTATATAGTATCTCCAGCCTTTTTATATGCCCCTCCCCTTTCCAATGTGCATTCCTGTTGTCAGTCTACTCTCAATGCCCGTCTAGTTAGGTTGGTACCTAGTGCAATCCACCTAGTAGGTCCTTACCATGTCCACCTACAAATCTTTAGCTGTTCACTCCAATAAGAAGTTGCTCCAAAAGAGCACCCATCACATTAAGATCAAAGCCATCTTTCAAATGTTTCTCTTCAGCCTAATTCCTCAATCCATGATAAGAAAAGAAAATACATTAGCCTTTCCAACCCACTATTTTGTGTGTGTGCACGTGCGTATATGTGTTGCTAAAATTTAGTACTTCGTCCTTGAGACTTGGAGGTTCATTTTCATATAGGCTCTTTATGGTCCATTTCTGTTAGTGGCTAACTCCAGTTCTTTTATGTCATGTTTTTTTTTTTTTAATGCAGTAATGCATCAAACTCTAAGATGTCAAGATAGCAAGTGCCAGGATCTAAGACATCAAGGCAGCAAGTGTCTCCATTACCCAGTGGTTTTTTCTTTTAAAAATAATGTGATTTGAAATTCCATCATCTTTCTTTGCCCATTAAGCTTGAAAAAAGATTCAATGCCTACATAGATTCTAGCCTTATTTTTTTAAAAAAAATGCTTGAAGGCTGATGAATCATGATGGATACTATAAAATTTTCTCCACCTACAACAAAATCCTAGCTCCCCCCCTGCAATTATAATACTTCTCCTGCATATTTTAAGAAAAAGTTAAGTGCCTATTTAAGTACCCACAAATACCAGAATATTGCCTAATCCTTCAGTAATTTTTTTGGTTCCTTGGAAAAAAAAATTCAGAAAACCTGTTTGGATGGCAGTTCTGAAGTTTCAATATACTCCAAAGAAAACTCTGGAAATGGGCTAATTCCAGAGTATCTTTAAACTGCAATCAGAGTGGAGTATTTTAGAATTCCAGCATTTATTGAGATGGTCCCCTCTCCCAAAACCACTCCACATGCGACTCCTTTCTTCTTTCCTCTTCGCCTTCCCCTCTCCACCCGATACCACTATACATTCCCAACTATGCCCCTTCGAACACCTTCCAATCTTCCATGTTGATGGCGACGACAACCTCCACCAACAATGATGACCTCTGTCAGCGATGACAATGGAGAGAACATCATGAATGGTGACAACCTCTTTTCTTCTTTCTTGTTCATATTGCCCTCTCTCTTCCCCTCCCTTCCTGGTACTCCCCCTCTTTGATCCATCTCTGGCCACTCCAGGCCTCCATTCTATTCCATTGTCCTAAACCTATTCCCAATGCTCCTCCACAGTGACTTTGTGGAGGTTATTGCAATAGTGCTCATCGTGTACGTGACAACAGTGGTAGTGATTGTGATGCTAGGCACGATGATGGTGGTGGTGATAGTGGACGTGGTGATGTGGTGGTGATTGTGCTGGAAGCGATGATGGTGGTAATTATGGTTAGTGGGCATGGTGATGATGGTGATTATAATGGTGATGGTGTGCATGGTGATGGTGGTCTTGCAAACAATGGTGATGGTGATTGTGGTGGTATCAAGGTGAAGGTGGTCGTGATAACAATGATGGAGACCAGTGGTGGTGGTGATGGTGGGTATGGTGGTGGTGGTGGTGTTGGCGATTGAGATGGGTGGTTGGCAAAGGAGAAAGGGGTAGGTAACCAAATATTTGTGGAGAGAATTTCCTACAGAATTTTTTCGTGGAACCCAAATAGTTGAAAACATAAAATTCCATAGTAAAATTTACCTAGGGTATTGGCATGATGCATCACTTGATAACCAAAGGAAATTTTATTTTCAGGAATTTTATCTCAAGGTATCCAAATAGTGCATAATTAGAAATCTATGTTACTTGTGTTTGTTAATTTATTTTTTTGTGGGTTTTTTTTGATGACTTGAAAAGAAACTCAAATGCACTCTGATGTTGTGCCAAAGAAAGTTAGGTGTAATTTGTTGTAACATATGCATGTGTCGATTGTACAATCTCATGTAAATTATTTTAATTCTTAGGATGAATGTGTGCATGGATGGAATGTAAAATGAGCCTCGATGATTTCTTCATGCAATCCTTGGTGTTGTTACCTTATGGTTTGTATGTTATAAGTATATAACTTTTCCATCATGTGGATAGGTCATAGTCTAATAGCTGATCCTAAATTATCTTAATCATCAGTTAAGGCTCGTGAGCTTTGAATCACTATGAGGCAAGGTCTGCCAAAACAGTATTGGAGCTCGTACCAGCAAGCTGCATGTTGCAGTACTAGTACATACTGTATTGAGCTAGGGTGTATGGAACCAAGGGAAGCGAGAGGGAGAGGGCTTAGATGGGAAGAGGAAGACAAAGGAGGAAGAGAGTGAGGGAGGGAGGGAGAGAGAGGGGCTTACAGAGAGGGAGAGCGAGAAAGACAGCGAGGGAGGGAGGAAGGGAGGGGGTTCATAGAAAGGTGGAAGAGGAAGAAGGAAGGGGAGGGAGAGAGAGATGAGGGCTTACCTTGACTTTGTCGGCATTGTGGAGGAAGAGAGAGAGAGTGAGCAAATGAGAAGAGCAAGCGAGCGAGAAGAGAGAATGAGTGCTCTCTAGAATCATTGGCCAAATGCAGGGGGAGTTATAAACTGAACCAACCCACTGAACCGTCCTGATTGGTGTCTGTTTAGTTTAGTATGGCCCGAACAGTTTGGTTCAAGTCGGTGTTATTTCATCAAACACTTGCAATATTTTTGAAATTCCCATAGATTAAATTACAGCAATAACTTGTTCCACTATTGTCAAACAATTTCTATGGTTTAATGACTTGATTACCAGATCCATAAACAAATCAATTTGGACAATAAGGATTTTGTTTGGTTTTTTCAGGTGAGTCCTTTGGTGTTGTGACCATCCATCCAACTGTCCAACTGTTGATAGTTCTTTGGCTCTCCTTTACTAGTGAATAGAGGATGAAACAAGTTTTCAAGCACTCTAGATGACATCATAAAGAACTCCTAATGCACAGTTGACCAGTTCAATGATTTTTTACAGGCAAAATGAACTTTTCAACCTCTTGTACGTTTGTACAGATTTAAGGGTCCATTGAAGTTGTAAAGCTTTTGAAAGTTGTATCAAGGGACTTAAACCCTAGATTGTGGCTCTGGGCCCTCAAAGTTTTGTCCAAGGGCCAAAAAAGGTTTTATATGTCCTAAGGCTTACCAAAATGGTCCATAATCTCAGTCATGAGCAACTCCTGTAGAGCCACAAAGGCATGCACCATTTTCATGGCAGTTCTAGAGTCATAAGGTCTTTAGTTTATTAAATCTTATGGCACTTAAGGCATAGTTCTATGGTGGTCATATAGAGACACGAGCCTCTGAGTCAATATTGAACCTGTTCCTAATAATCGAAAACCAGGATTTATGAATATATCTATGATGCTTTAACTTTGAATGAAAACTGTGTCCACTGGTTCTCAAAGATCATGAACAATGCACGACATAAATTTTGACAATACTCAACGCAGACAAATTTTAGTTAGCAAACTAAAAAAGAGAGTGCTCACCAAAAGAACATGTTCAAAAATTATCGAGTTACTGGGTAAATTAGGAGTAGAAACATGACAGCCTACTGCTGGGTTTGTATTTATTTCAAGACTTAGTTTTCAATTTGGATGTATGTTTTCCAGCTGGTGGATGCTAGAGGTTTTTATACAAAAGGTAATAAACTATAATACAAAGGAAACTAAGGACCATCTAAAGGGCTAAACATTCAAAAGCTGATATATTAGTAGCTTACTGCTGGGACTCTTTCTACTAACGAACAAAACTATTAGTTTCTGAAGACAGTTGACAACAGACCATACAGTTGCAGACAGCATTCAAGCAAGCAAATTACTATTATAAGTTTATAACAGAGAACAAGAAAAACTTCATAAGTATGACTTGATGTAGGAAAAAGAAAAAAAAAATACATACTTTTCAGATGAGCTGGTACCTATGTCAACGGTTAGTTTCAGGATGGATGCAACCTCCTCAGCAATCCTTTGCTTCTCCATGGAAACTGTTGTCATGTAACAAATGCAATCGCCAAAGAACAAAAACTTCACCATAGAGACCAATGTTAATTGTTGATAAATGCTAGGCACACCAGAAGATCAAGATTGAATTTTCCACCTGCTTTTTGTGCTTCTTTAACAAGTTGCTCATCCAAACTGGAGGATATCCCTTTGCCTAAAACAAGTTGTCCATAAAAACTTCCTTCCACTTCCTCTTTTCCAATTATTTTTATTTTTGATATGCGGTCTTGGCCGAGTTTGTCAATGATAGACCTGCATAATCAAGCAAAGAAGAAGGAAGATATTAAAATCTGCTACATGTTTGCAAGGAAAAATGAAATGCCTGGAGAAACATCTAGGTTTGGTTTTCCACGGTGTTTCTTTACATACATATGCATGGGCATAAGATGCATAATAGTTCTTCATGGAATACATTGCAAGCACAGACAATAGAAGGTAAGAAGCTTGAACACTGA
This sequence comes from Elaeis guineensis, assembly GCF_000442705.2. NCBI lineage: Eukaryota > Viridiplantae > Streptophyta > Magnoliopsida > Arecales > Arecaceae > Elaeis > Elaeis guineensis. The sequence goes on from NC_025994.2 coordinate 7,433,322, forward strand.
AATTCTCCGCTTCATTTATCATGCCAATATTTACAATTCTCTATAATTTTTGTTCTGATGATGTGCTAATGCAATGACTCTAGTCTGGGGAAAAATTTTGGATAATAAACTAATAATAGGCCAAAGCTTCATATCTAACTGTTAGTCAATGGTGTTTTTACATATTAAGTTATATAGTCTATGCTCAGTTTTCCCACTAAGTGGCGGAAGTGTAGGATTGTATGAGTTCTTGTAAAGTGAACAAGCCACACTGCATGGTGAGTATGTCTGCATGTGTTTGAATGTGCATAAACGTGCACACATGAGCATTAGAGAGAGAGAGAGAGAGAGAGAGAGAGATGTGGGCGATCAAGGTGTTGGATTCCAGCTAATTCTCAGTGACCGCCAGTGTGTAGGTTGCTGGATTCTAGTGAATCTGGTAAGGTTCTGACAAAAATACTGTGGATGAAGGACACCCATGCAGCTCAAACCAATCACCTAGTGGAGCTAGAAAATAGTCTCTTAAGCAGACAACTCTGATGTAATATCAAGTAACCCAGGATCAAACAAAGAAACAATTCACAATGCGCTGTAACCCCTTGCATACAGCTGACAATACTATTTTGTGTGTAAATACAGAGCAGCAAGAAGAAAAATCTGACAAATCCAATATTTATTTGGGGAACATCATTAATTTTTGAAGGATTTGTGATCAAGGATATGGTCTTTAAACATGACTTAGTTATGGGACTAGTACAACCAAGGTTTAGTGTGCTGGTACCGGAGCCCGAACTGGTTGGCTGGTGGCATAGTTCCGTACGCCCCCATGCAGGGTCCGAACTGACATAGTAGAGAGGACAGGGGAGAGGGAGAATGGGAAAGAGGAAAAGAGAGAGAGAGAGGGAGGGAGGGAGAGGAAAACACAGAGCCGACAGAGGGCTGCTGAAGCCTCTAGAGGATCAGAGGAGGGGATCCACCCCCATCCTGATCAAAAAAGGGTTGTCGGCCCTTGATTCTTTTTTTTTTTTTTTTAATTTTGCCAACTTAAGTGAACTTATTGCAAACTTCACTGAGAAACAGTAAAATAAATAAAGAAACAAGGGCCGACAGCCCCTGTTTCGGTCGGGAGGAGGGTGGAGCCCTCCTCCAATCCTTTGGAGACTTTTGTGGTCCTCCAGTAGCCTCCACCAACTCCCTCTCCTTATCCCTCTCTCTTTTCCTCTCTTTCCTTCTCCCTCTCCCTTTCTTTCGCTGGTTTCTCATTTTGAATGCAAGAACTGTCCTAGTCTGCTGCCAATATAGTTCTATATGTCCCGAACCTAGCGCTTTGGGATGGTTCTACAATCCTTGAGTCTAACCTTTTTCATGGATAAGTAAAATACCCCTCCAATAAAATAAACCAAGTCATTCCCAAGAACTTTACACCCTAAAACAATGTGCAATTTGGTGAATCTGTGCATCAACTTGGCTACCACCCTATATCTATCTGGGTCACCTTGACACTTGATAGTTGATACCAACATAACGTCTACCTAAAACTTCCCTATGCCAAAAAGGAACTGTGCATGTATGCAATGTTTTAAATACCAGCATCAAAGCCCATACCATTTTTCCATTGAAATGGTACAGTATTGGTATGGTACCAACATTGACAACACATATAGAAAGTGATAACTTCCAAGAAATTGAAAATCTATCAATATTGATTAGTACAGTCTGTACGGTATCGCAGGTATGCGCCAGTAAAATTGTTTTGGTGTCCCAGCATAGGTCCTGACACCACTTTCATGCTGAAATCTTCGACATTAGTCATACCATCTCATTTTTGGCAGTTTCTGAAACCAGCAGTTTCTGAAACCATGAATATCTATTTTACATGGTTGGGGTACAAGCATTAAACTCAAGAATGTCTAAGGGTTTAGATTTGTCTTATACCCAAATCTTAGGACAAACTTAGTTAAAAGAATCCAAAATTGGGCATGGTATGAGGGCATGTTTTAATCTTATCTAGGGCTGCAATTTGGGAGGTCAAGTTAAAGCCTAATCTAAACTTTGTTTTGTAGTTGAGAAAACTCTGCATTTCAACATATGCATAAGATTATCGAGCTTACATGTTCATGTGGAAGCCAACCTAATGCTACCAAATTTTGAGCATAATTGATGAAGGAATCTCCGTGGCCTTGGTTTCCCTCCTCTATCTCCCATATCATTTTTTTTTGCTCTCTTATTTGGCACCACGCCATTGTTGTGCCGACGAGATGCTACTATTTCAATAATCATTCGCCGAACTGTCCCGAACCAAATAGTGTACAAGCTGTATCAGCAGCAAAACGGAACAGTTCGGATGGATAAATTGAAACACCGGACAAGGAAGAGGGAAAGAGAGGAAGAAAGAGAGAGAGAGAGAGGGAATGAGAAGATGGGATGATGTCGCCGGACGTCGGCGGTGGCCCATCGAGGCCGCTAGAGGGTCATAGAGGCCTCTGCGGTCCGGTGTCGCTCGATAGAGCATTTAAACAAGATAAAAAGAGAAACGAGGGAAGCGACGGTACAAGATGGACGTGCATCCGATGGAGAGGTTGCCGGAGGGCGTCGGATGGCCGTTGTGACCACCGAACGGCAGAAAATGCACTGACGGAGCCGCAGCCGTGGAACAGGGGCGACCGCCCCTATTCCTCATCGCATCTTTTAAAAATGACGATGAATAATAAAGTCGGTAATGAGTTTGCCGACTTTATTTAAGTGAAGCCGATAAATCGATTGCTGGTTTCACCGTAATTGGAGTTTTTAAAAAAAAAACCACGTGAAACAGGGGCAATCACCCCTGTTTCACGCTCGCGGTGCCACAGGTGTCGATTGCACCGCCTGACGGCCTCTCCGACGGCTTCCCCTCTTATTTTTTTCTCCCTCTCTCTATATATCTCTCTCTCTCTTCCTCCTCAATTCCCTTCTCCTCTATGTCGGTTCACACCGGTCTGATCCGATACGGATCCATATCGGCTCGTACCGTCGGCTGGCCAGCACAGGTCCCGATTCCCATTCCACCTTGATTTCAATATTCTTGCCTTAACATTGCCATTGGCAACATACATTGCTTTGATTGCCAAGAGTTCTCGTTGCCAAAAGTGTCCAAGAATGAAGAGGGGTAAGGATTTATTCTTGAAAAAGAGCAGGAGAGACTATGATACTATGATGGGAGCGAATGGCATTTAGATAGAAAGTGTAGAAGGGAAAGGTTGAATTGGCTCTATTATGTCGATGGTAGCTTCAATTAATTTTCTTCTTAAATTTATTTATTTTTTTAATTGGTAGAAACTAGAAAGTTACTGTGACCTTCAGATTTTAAGGAAAGAATGTGAAGACCAAAATTAAGAATAGGCAATTCTTTCCTATTTGAATCTTTCTATCATCTATTCTTTGTTTTCTTTCACAACAATTTTCCATTGGTTTTCATTAATATTTTGCTATATATTCGAGAATACATGCTAAATATGTCCCATGGTGGTGAAGGATACAAATTGCGATAATGGTGATCCTTATATAGGGAAAAGAGCATAATATTTGGATCTCTTCAGGAAATATGAGTTCATAAGAGATGGAAGAATCTCTTTTGCTCTCTTGTTAAAAGTTCGTCATTTGATTTTTCTTATTTATGGAGCTTGTGAGTTGTAGATGTCCCAAGTGTTGGAATTAAATGCTGATTCAATAGCAACATCTTTGCCTAATGATGACAATTGGCAATGGTATTGGGGATAATGGAGTGGAAATGACTGTCCTAGAGCACAAGATAGAATAGAGGAGATTAGGATGCAAAAGAGAGAAGACTATCAGGACATCAAAGTGAGAGAAACAGGAAGAATGGCTCATTATGTTTCCTCCCTCAGTTACACAGTGATGTGGCAATGCTAGATTAGCTTGCTGCCTGCCACATCAACATGTATGTGTGTGCATAAATACTTACGTGTATGTATAGAGCTATTCTGGGAGTTTGGCACACTTTAGTGTTATTTCTCATACAACCCTTGCACATGGTTAAAAATGGTCATCTATGAGGAATTTGAAATAAAAAAGGATGAGTAAAAGGGGCCAAAAATTAAATGACAGTGAATCCATGTGCTTGCAACTTTCCCTTCTAATACAAAGAAAACATGTGTTTGGTGGGAAAAAAAAAAACACTAAAACCTCTTTTCTTCTCTCCCAATGCCAACCAATAGCCTCTTCCCTATTGGGACCTTCTCCACCTCTTAACCATAGCCATGGCTAGACAGCCTCTGCATACCATGACTGGCATCATCTGACCTAGCCTAATCCAGCCTGAGCCTTCTAGGTAGTTACCCTCCTGCCCTCTCTCTCTTTGTCTTGTTCTCTCTACCCCCTCTTCATCTTTCAGATATATTTTCATCCAGCTTCGCAATCCAAGGCCACATCTGGTGCCATCCAACAACTACGTTGATGCCTTGTACTCGTATCCCCTTTCCATATTAGTGCCTCGTTGCATCTACATGAATACATTGGGCTAAAATGTTGGGCCCAAGCATTAGCGGCTATACAAATCATGACTTTATGCCAATAAAATAAGCATATGGATTTCATGAATTTCTTTAAACAACCAAAACAACAATGATACATGTTTTAGTGCTCATTAGCACAACCTGATGAATAAATCACCTATCACTTTAAGAGGAGCATTAATCCCAGAAATTTCCAAGGCATCATAATATAATTCAAAAAAAAAAGAACAATCCAATTTGTACAAAAGGAGCATTCATGGAACTTCACAAGTACAAACATGTTATTGTCAACATCACTTTTAACAACAGGAACTAAGAAAGTAGACTTGAGTACAGAAGGTAAAATATGCATTATCTGGGAATATAATAATTCAAAAAAAAAATCTATGTCGTGGCTAATAACTGAAAGCAAGATATAGTTTTTTTTTTCTCACTTTGAAGACACAATGGGCGTGCATTGAGGAGGTGTTGGTACTTACTAGGGGCAAAGACCCCACTTCATAACCTTTTGGCTAGCATTTCAGGTGAGATCCTAGGTCATTATATTCACAAAAACCATTTCTTTAGAAGTAATAGTAAATTCATCAACAAGCATATATCAGCCAATTTTAGTGAAAATAGATTTATTGTATATATCAGCCAATTTGAGTGAAAATAGATTTATTGTCTTGATTATTTTAAGATATCTAGCATGATTTTCAAATGTTAACATGTAGAGTAACTCGAACAATTTTGACTGGATCGGAAAACCTAGGGAATAAGCATTAATGGGAGTGACCTTCATGTCTGTGGGTACTTCTACAAAATTGTTATATTCTTGTAAACTGTCTCATGTATATTTGTAACTGAGTTGTAATGCAATCAATTTACATTGTATTATCATGCTTAGCCCAAACAGAAAATAAGTAACATATCAAGAGAAAACAAACTGAAACCCGGTGATTCATATTAGAGGAAGCAATACTGAGGCCAAACAGGCCTTGATATTTAATCTGTATTTCTTTAACAACCAAAACACCAATGATCAATGTTTTAGTGCTCATTAGCACAACATGATGAATAAATCACCTCTCACTTTAAGAGGAGAGCATTAATCCACTGGAAATTCCCACTGCATCATAATATAATTCAAAACAAGAATAAAGGAACAGTCATGGAACTTCACAAGTATAAACATTTTATCCTCAATATCACTTTCAACATCAGGAACTTAACAAAGTAGACTTAAATACATACAGTAAAATATGCACTAATTCAGATTTGAGAAATAATAATTCTAATAAATCTATGTCATGGCTAATAGCTGATAGCAGATATAGTTATTTCCTCCCTTTGAAGACACAACTAGAGTGCGTTGGGCAGGGCCAAGGACCCGTACTTAAAAACCTTCTGGCTAGCCTTTTTGCATGAGGTTCACGGATGTTCTATTAACAAAAACCATTTCTGAAGTAGAAATAGTAAATTCATCAACAAGTATATAGGTCAGCCAATTTTAATGCAAATAGATTTATCGTCTTGATCACTTTAGGACCTGTTTTTTTGTGGATAAATATTATGAAAAAGTTAGTCAACTTTTTCATTGACCGACTTATTCATGTTCTCACATTTTTCAAGATGGATAAATTATTTTCCCATAGATAGCATTTATCCATGAAATAGGAAAAAATCTTACCTATCTAAGGAGTGGCTAAATCATTTTTCCATCAACCAAGAAAGCAACCCTTTTGATTCATTCCTAATATACCTTTAACCATATAATAATACAATATATTACTATATAATAATATATATTCAAATAATATAATATAATATAGTATAGTATAATATATTATAATATACTATAATATATTATAATAATATATGACAATAAAATAAAATATTATAATATTATAATATAACAATATAATATATTATAGTATTATAATATATGATAATATACTATAATAATATAATATAATATATAATGGTAAAATATAATATTTATATAATATATTATAATAATATAATAACATATGACAATATAATAATATAATATATTATATATTAATGAATTACAACATTATAAGATAAAATATTAATATATTGTATTATTTTACTGTTATATAATATTATAATATAATATAATATATTATAATATTATATTATATTAATATCTTACATTAATATAATATAATATATATTATATTATCATGTAGCAATAAAATAATACAATATATTAATATTTTATATTATAATAATAAAATATAATATAATATAATATAATTATATTATATTATATGATAATATATTATAATATAAGATAATATAATATTATATTATGTTATATATATTTATATAATACTATAACAATAATATAATATGTTTTATATATAATAGGATATATTAATATAATATATTATATTATACTAATATAAAATATTTATATCATATATTATATTAATATATAATATAATAATATAATATATTATTATACATAATAATATTTATATAATAAAAGATATTATGAAAAATATGGATAGATCGTGGCAACCTAGGAAAATAGTAATACAAAAGAACATGGGTAACAGATTTCCGAACCATTTTCCAATACACAAAAGAACTTGGGTAAAGTATTTTCCTGTCTAAATGCTCCCTAGAAAATACTTATCCAAAAAAATATAGTTTCTTGAGTAAATCTTTTACCCACAAAAGAACGGGCCTTTAAGAGGATACCTGTCATGATTTTCTAATGTTAACATGTAGGGTAACTTGAACCACTTTGACTGGATGGGAAAACCTAGTGAATGGGACATTAATTGGAGTGACCTTCATGTTTCTGTGTACTTCTACAAAATTGTTATATTCTTGTGAGTCATCTCATATATATTTGAAATTGAGTTGTACTGCAGTCAATTTGCATTGTGTTATCTAGCTTAGCTCAAACAGAAAAAAAGTACCATATCCAAAGAAAAAAAAAATCTGAAGTCAGGAGATTCATATTAAGAGGAAACAATAGTAAGGCCAAACAGACCTGGATATTTTATCCCCATTTCTACTGTATGCTATCAGCATCACCACAGGTACACCTTCACTAAACGCCTCATCAATAAAACTACAAGTACAAAATGGAAAACAATAAGTTAGAAATACTGCATAGAGAGAATAGTATAGCACACAAACATTTATTTATCATTCATATGTTTTATGAATTACCTTATCATTACTAAATATTATATTAAACATATAGTTGATAAAAAGTCATCATGCTAGCTGTCAATGTTCTGTTGACCATTGATGCCATACCATCCTTGATAATTCCAGTAAAGTTAACCACCAAAAAAAGGTACTTAAAGGACATGCATCAAATTATACCACTGATAGTTTCCAAATGTACATAAAAGAATAGTTAATTGCTGCTTATTTTGGACTAGTGAGCAATATAAGATTCATTGAAGAGGGAAAAAAGCTTTTTGCAAGCTGATGATGCTTAGAGCTTTACTTGCCTTTAGCCACAACACAATCACATAAATCCATGAGGCAATCAACCATCATCTAGGACAAATCTAGAAAAAAGCCCCAAAGAGATAAAAAAGAATAAATTCTTCACGCTACTCAAACACACAGTGAGAAGTGCATGGTATGTCATAAAAGAAATAGAATACCCATAGTACATAACTTTCTATAAATTATCCAAAGTTAATTGTAAAATATACTCTCAAATGCTAAATGGATAACTTACTGAAAATTAGAGGGGAAAAAAAAAAAGATTTTCACATTCCCAATTCTGTGGGAAAACCTTGCTGTATCAACTTAGTGATTTAACCTGATGACATGTATACATGGTAAAGCTAGAATATTTTCAAAAGCATTTGGCCCCTAATACTTTGCATGCAAAATCAGTAATACTCTTTTAAAATAAAATTCCACACTGGTGATCAAGGATCGTTGACTCAGAACCAGACCATACCGGATCCGAACCGACATAGAAATACGAGATGAATCGGGGAGGAAAAGAGAGAGAGGGGGAGGGAGGGAGAAGAAGGGAAGGAATAGGAGGTTGGCAAAGATGCCTGTGGTGGCCATCAAAGGGCTACGAAGGCCGCCGAAACTCCGAGTCTCCGTGGTCCTTTGTGAGATAACTTGAGAATTGAGAGAGATAGAGAGGGAAGGGAAGATAGGGGAGAGGAGGGAGGGGAAGACGGTGGAGAGGCTACCCGAGGGGAAGGCGGCCCAAAACCCTCTTGTTTCAAACCCACAATGGCTGCAAGGGGTTTTGGGCCGCTTGACAGCCACGCGGCCCTCTAGCAGCCTCCCCGCCGTCTTCCCCTCCCTCCTCTCCCCTCCCTTCCCCTCTCTCTATCTCTCTCTCTTCTCAGGTTCTCTCACGGAGGACTGCGGAGACTTGGAGTCTTGATGGCCTCGACAGGCCACCACCGGCCTTCCCCTCTCCTTCACTCTCCTCCTCTCTCTCTTCTTCTCTTTCCTTCTCCCACACTCTTTTTTCGTTGGCATTCTGAATCGGATGTCTAAACTACACCGGTTAGCCGCCAGTACAATTCGGCATGCCTCAAATCATTCGGTTTGGGCCGGTTCAGTGAACCATGCTAGTGATCATAATCTATAATGTCAATATTGCCTAGAAACCAAAGGTCAAGTGCTTTTGAAGGTCATTTGCTTGTGGATCAGGAAAGTACAAAATGGATAGTAGCAATTTACTCAATGAGCTTAAATATACACTGGTTTGGTCCATGTAATTTGAGATCCCACACCATTGACCTTGATCTAAATATTAAAATACAAAAAACTTAATTTCAACTTAATTGGATGTTTGTGAGTTTAAATCAAATCAAAGCATGGTATTGTACCATTAAAACTGCATTTTGTACACACTCAAACTTGATTCATAGGTAAAAGAATTTTTTCAAAGCACTCGTTTTTCGATCTCTAGGCAATAATAAAATTGTTTTTGCATGAGGTAGTAGGGACCTATCACTCTCAAAACTATTAAAGCTTTACTCTCTCTCCCTATGTGTTTGTGTGTGTGTGTGTGTGTGTATGTATATATGTGTATATTACATATATATGTATATGTGTATATATATATGTATATATGTGTATATGTGTGTATGTATATATGTGTATATGTGTGTATGTATATATATATGTGTGTGTGTGTGTGTATGTATATATATATATATATATACACCGTACTGGCATGGTACCAATATGTCTTGTATTAGGCGGTATGGGATGATACAGCAAACCATGCCCGAAATTAAAAGCTGTACCATTTCCATTTGTCATTAATCTTTCGATTATTCATTCTCCTACAAATCTCTTATATAATCAAGTTGGGAACTTTGGACAAGTTTGAGCAGACTAAAAGCAATAGCATTCATATCCACTTTACAGTCCTTCCATCCACTACCTCACCCAAAGGTACCTTGACACATCTATTCCTGCCGGCAGGCATCTCTTATCCTTAGCTCCCTCCAATCCACCCAATACACCTCCACCTCCATTGTCATGCACATCTCCATCACCAGCAACCTCGACCTCGACCATGCCCACAAGCTCTACTTCCCTACTCCACCTCATACAATCTACCCAACTAGCACCCACATTCAATACCATGATTGTGATGATGGAAAAAAGTTCAGTTCAATTTTTTCTTGTATTTCCAGAACTCTTATTTAGATAATTTTTACAGCAGGTTCTAGATTCTTATTTTATACAGGATTCAAGCATAAGACTGCTTTGGGTATATCCTGGGTTGGGAAAGTGATAAGGTTGTTACATTTTAATTTATGGCTGTTTTATGCGCCTTTCTGCATGGTGTTGTCGGATTCTGAAATTTCCATTCGAACAAAGTTTTTGGTGATTAGTTTCTTGATTACCAAGAACCCTAGTTTACTTGTAAAACAAGTCATAGAAGATTTTTAAAGGGCTTATGAGACTGGCTAAGAAAATCATTATACATGAAATTATTGAATTAACAAGAAATTTTTAACTGGCCAGGTTCGGGCCTTCTATCTCCCACTTTTCTCTATTTCTTTCTTCTTCTCCATTCTATCGTCTCTTCCTCTCATCTAATATCAATTCTTTCTTTGATTTCCTCCTTTAACTTCCTTGAGGAGCATCTATTCTCTGTTAAAAAGAATCTGCATGCACTGTTTGTAAAACTTCACTTATAGGTTAACCGCAGATCTTCTCGTATAGTCTGAAAACCATTAAAAGCTGCTTCTTCCATCCTAACCATCACCAAAATTTTTGGGTGGGTTTATTTGAACCATTATTTGATCATAACAACCACAATCTCTTCTGCATTATTTTCGAAAGGCAGACAGCAAATTAAATCCTTTGTTTTAAACATAGATTAAACTCATCCATAGGACCTTCCACACATAAGTATGCCATCCCTAATTTGTCCTGCAAGAGATTGCCTTGACCAGCTTTGACCTCAAGACTGCTCATCACCTCCTCCCATGGTCCACCTAATCCACCCCAGCCTCCATTATGCTCAACCTACTACCTCAACCTCAAGACCACTTAAAAGCTTCATTTACCATGTTACCAACCTTCTTAATCCACCTGTCAGCTCTTGCCCTCCCTTCATGCTCATGTCTACCGCCCACTACATCAATACCATCTACGAGCTCCTCCTATTATCATTTATCTCCTTTAACCCACTTGATCCAGCTCCATGTCCACCATTAAGCACTCCATATCACCTTGACATTCAAATCACCCGTGAGACCTCAGCAACTCCATCTCGAGTTATCCTGCCACCTCCATGATCTTTACCTCCTTCCACATCCTCAAGAATCCCAAACTTGATTTGAGACTGAGAAGAGTAGCCATGACTGCAGTGAATGAGATTAGGCTGTGAAGGATTGGAGGTGGTGGTCAAAGTTGGTGGAGGATAGGCAAAGATGGATTAGGCTAGAATCATGAGTAGGGGTTGTGGTATGGGAAAAAGCTCTTATTACTCAGACTACATTAGAACCTATATTAACTTGTTCAAACTATTGAAAACAAATATTTTTAAACTTTTAAATTTGGTTTGTCCCAACATTGTCTTGTTGCCAAAAGTTTGTTAGGATTTGCCTCCAAGTCCTCTCAGAAGTAGCCCATCTCTCTCTACTCTTATATATAAGGCAGCAGGATGAGTCTGTTGAAAAAGTTAGATGCAATCATAGAATAAATATTTTTTTTTATTATTTGAGAATGTCTAACAGCCTTTTAATCCAAAAGTATTAAAAATGTGAAGAAAAGGAAAGGATAAGCATATTAGAATCCATAAAACAAAATTACAATGAAACTGATAAAAATGCAACAAACATGTCAATTAAAAAAGAAGTCAGTCTGCACCCAAACTTCTTACACATAATTTCACCTTGAAGGTCACACAACTCTAGAGCATGACCTCTCAAGAGAACTTCAAGACACAAATATCTAATAAAAATATATACTTGAAGCTGAAGTAGGTAAAACTAATAAGACTCACTTCTCAACTCCAGGTCGCAATTGTAGGTTGCTTGATGTCACAAACTCTTCCAAAGCCTTCCGCTGCCAAAAATATCAGTTTCTCAACATTAAATCCTACTAAACCTCAGCTGTCATAACAAAAAGCTCTAAGTGCCAAAACTAGCAAACTATGATCTTAAATAGCTGCTAAACTTGAAAAAGTTAAAAAGCAAGAAATGCAATACTCAGATTGCAGCTTCAGACTATGAAGCCAAGTTTATTACTAACAATCATAAATTGAAAAAAAAATCTCAAAAAGAAGAACATCAAACAACATATGTAATAAGAGGACAAGTTGAATTCCCTTCTCATCAACAGTCCACCATAATGAATGGGACATTAAATTCATTGATTTGAACAGATTGCTGAATAAATTTCACTTTTGCAAAATGGACATCCTAAGCAGAAATATTAGGTATAAATTTGAGTCACATACTTCACAAATTAAAGTGAATGTTAAAAGCTAATAACTTTTGAAACAATTGAAGACTCAGCAAATTGATTTAGAAGGCAATTGTGCTAAAACTCTTATTCAAGAAGACCTTTTCCCTTTTGCTCAGTTAACCAACTAAATCTTTGACATTACTGGACTTACCATAACAAACAACTATGAGCCAAATAAGTTTTGTGAGACACACCAACATATGATGAAAATGTTTAAAAAATATAGGAATGCTGGAAGTCCAAATTACCTTCTCCCTCAGAATGCTTTTCATGAATGTTTCTTTCTCAGAAGTAGGCAAAGAGGTAGGCCAACCAATCTGCACAAGGTAAAATGCAAGGAACGCATATTAATGAAAGCAAATAAAATACATGCATATGTTCTCTAAATCTATTTTCTGAACAAATTTTGACTGGCACATTCATACTTCTTATGAAGAAACCCTATGCACACATTTATTGAATCTTTCTCTCTCTACACATGCATACACTATATTGTATATTTTTTCTGTTGTATGACAGGTTTCGTGTATTTGTAATAGCATCTGCTACATACTCCACTTATGAAGGTGACTGTATCCTAGTCAAATAGTAATATAATGCAATTTATATGACTTAATGTAAACCAGAAATAGATCTTTATTAGGTCAACTGATGCCTGGGATAGCTGCAGCCCAATCACATTCTCTACTGACCTGCAATCCTCCAAGCCACCCCCTTCCCCTGCTTTTCCAAAAAAAAAAAAAGATCCTTAACATCCCCCCAAACCAATTCTTATGACTTTTCCCCTTCTTTTATCACTTCTGTTTCCCTTGCCAATCTCCTTGTCTAACAACCCTTGCTAATTCCAATCTGAAGGAATCCTACTCGACCATTATCATAGTGTTTTGGGATTTAAGATAAAAAAAGAGAAGCAAAAACAAGATTTTTACTTTCCTACATCCTATACTTGAATAGATTTATTCAAAGCATATGATAGAGTCCCCAGAGAAGTTATATAGTGGGTGTTAGAAAAGAAAGGAGTCTCTATTAGATATATGATTAAGAACGGGCACAATGAAGTGGTTACTAATGTAAGAACAACTAGTGGTACTAGTGGGTTCTCAATTACAATAAGTTTACGTCAAGAATTTCCTCTAAGTCCTTACCTTTTGGAACTAGTTATGGATGAGCTTATTGGGCACATTCAGGACAATATTTCTCCATGCATGCTATTTGTAAATGATAGAGTTATAGTGCACAAAACTAAGATTAAGATTCATCATAAGTTGGAATTAATGAGGACTACAACAGAATCCAATGGTTTGAGGTTAAGTGGGACCAAGATGCAATACATGGAATGCAAGTTTAGTAAAATATTGAAATAGAGATGAGGGTGGTATGAAAATTGAGGATTATGAAGTTCCTAAGAGTGATCATTTTCGATATTCAGGATGGATTATTCATAAGGGATGGTTGATTAAAGAGGATGTTATCCATAGGATTAAAGTAGGTTGGAAAAAAATAGGATGTTATCCATAGAATTAAAGCAAGTTGGAAAAAAAAATGAAGAAATGCAACTTTGATATTATGTTGTTGTAGGATATCTGCCAAGTTGGGAGGAAAATTTTATAGGACAATCATATAACGAGCTACCTTTATGGTGCAGAATGTTGGGCAGCTGCAAAACATGTGGATAAGATGAGTCTGGCTGAACAAGAATGTTAAAATAGAAGTGTGATAATATAAGAAAACATGGAATAAAAAATAAAGTCACTCGTAAAATGGTAGAAGTAGCACCAATTGAGGATAACTTAGGGGCAGGACAATTTAGATGGTTCATACAAGTATAATGTAGGCCGAGGGTACCCTAATACAGAGTGATTTGATATATGTAGAAAGAAAGAGGAGTAGATGTAGACTGAAAATCACATGGTATAAATAGTATTTGCAATCATCTGGTTTGAATGACAGAAATTTAAGGTGTATCTGCTATGCGTAGCAACTGCCGCTGACACGCTGACACAATGACTAGCTCAGAGCCTCTAATTAAGACCTTCACAAAAGTAAATCTGTGCAGTTGCAAGATCCTGCCATTGGTGGGTAAACAAGGTACAAGGCAGCAAAGACTCACTGAGTGAGGATATGGCACTATTAAGCCATAAACACATGTCACTCTACAGAAGCATGTGATCTCATAGAATTGAAATAACAATGAAAGAGTAGTTCTATGTTAATAGGAGACATACCCTGTTGAAAAATAAGACCAGCATCCTTTCTTCGTCGCCACCAGCCTTCCTGGAAAAAAATATTTGAATAATTGTAATGATATTCAACAAATTAACTTAAGGATATATATGTAATCATGCACTCAAAAGCATGATGCAGATTTGCAGTTTATGATAACACAAATGAAGAAACAGTTAAAAGCACACCAGAAAAGAAAAGATTCGTTATATAATTAAAAGTAGACCATTCGAGATACTGCTTTTATATAACTGAAGCCAATGTATGGAAATCTCTTTGGAAAATGTACCTGTAAGAGTAACAAATGCAAAACTTTTCCAGAGAAGGGAAAGAATGAGAAGATACATACCTTGTCAGGTCTGCATATACTGGTTCTGTCCAGTTAGCACAATCGAGCCCCATTTTCTGAAATGCTGATGGCATCAACAGTGATACAGACATATTAGACATGTTAAATGTCTATATGTTTTGAAAAAAACACTAAATTACGGGAGAAAAGTCAGTTAGTGGTTTTTATGTAGACCTTTCCTGTTTAAGGCAGGAAAGAGTTGGGATATGGCACTACATAGTCCAAAGAAAGGTGAAAGGAAAATTAAGTTCAACTATTTATGATAGCTAGAAAAGATAATAAGACTTTCTGGTGAAAAGATATGAGCAATACATATGCCGCACCTACATTGAAAGATTGGCGATTACCAAACCGGTATATGTCTGCAAGAACCCTGGAAAAAAAGAAGATTATGACAAAATTAAACAATATTTAAACAAGATCATGAAGCCATATGGAACAGACTGTTAATTTTACTGTCACAATGTACCTACAATGTTTTATCTTCAGAAGATACTAACAAAGCATGAAATATCTAAAGGAAATGCTTTTATATTGCATTATTTGCTACACAATAGAATGATATACCATAACAAAATTAGTGACTGCATCTGAAAATTCATGTAAACATATTTCAAGAGGCTAACATCATTTCCTCAGTCTAATGAATCAGAACTTAATAAGAACAATAAAAAAAAAAAAAAAAATCAAGAAGGTGCAATCTGATCTTGTTACCAGAGTCAAAAGGAAGATGTTTTGTTAGAGCATTATTCTGTGCAAGAGACACAAAAAAAAAAAAAAAAAAAAAAAAAAAAAAAAAAAAAAAAAACAGAAAAAGCATACCATTATACCAGGAAGGAGAGACAGAATGGAAATATGAACAGTTAGAACATGGAACATACCCTACAAGGACAAAGTCTTATAACAGGACAGCCATATAATACACGTACTGAAGATCTCCCTATATTCAAAATTTGCAAACAACTTTTAGCATTTGATATGTAAGCTACATGTCACTAAAGACGTATCTACTTTTCCATCAACTTTTCTGATTTTATGTGGCGTCCATGTTTTCCTATAGCTAGTGGATCCTGTTGTTAACATTTTAAAAGGCCATTCTGCTGATGCAACAAATGTTGAGCAAGTTACAATGGCTTCTAAAAGTATTTGTACAAGAAAACCATCAAATAATGTTGATTGATGTAGTCACATGCATTACAGATCCTAATGGACCAGATGGTTCAAACAGTGGAGAAAAAGTGCATAAAAAAAAAAAGTTGGACCGAGATTTAATTGACAAGTAGCTAAGATACAAAATATTAAATATCTCCATGCATTGAATACTAATTGAAGGAAAGAAAAATGGAATTCCAATAAGCAGAAGGCTTTCTACTATGCCTTTCTATAACTCCTAACAGGGTCCTAACAGCCTACTGCAATATGCAGGCGGTTACTGTACTGCATGATGCCTAGATGGTATGGGGAATGTAGGCGTTTTGTACATTAAAAAAGTACTAAAACAAATTAAATTTATAGCAAATAGATAAAAAAGTACAAAATCATAAGTAAATCACTAAACATTCACCAAAAAAGAAAAACAAAGCCAAGTTGGAGGAGGAAAGGAAGACGAAGGGTGATGGAGGATGCAAAGGAGGAGGAGGATAGCAGGAGCAGAACAGAGGTGGAAAAAGAAATCATGTGGAATAGGAGGATATTGCTGTCCCCTTTGTCTGTCATACATTGCTAAAGACCACCCAGCATTGTTTGCTTCCACTCAACCTCAAATTATAGTTACAGCTTTAGTTCAGCTTCCCTTAACTATGATGCAAGGTGATGGACTTCAAATGTTGTGTGTACACAACCCACCTAGCCTGTCCTACATATACATAGGCTGCATATGCAGGAACCTGGGCCAGTGCTGCAACTTTTGGAACACACCATACATCTCATGCACATATATGGGCTGCCTCAGCACTATGCAGTGTGACCACATATGTGGCTGCATAGATAGCCTTTAAGAACAGTGTCACCTAATCATATGCATAACGACCTTCACTTATTCTTTCGTTATTAAATTAGATTAGGAGCATTATAGAAACAGATGGTTGAGATCATGGATGAGGAAAGGCCATTCAGATGAATAGTTGTCATTTGATGCAAAGAGGAGGGGAGATGTAGGTAGTTGTAATTCACCGAGTAAATGATCTGAGATGCTCTACTTTGCTCTTTTTCGAGGATCCAAATGACTGAGATAGATAAAATGGAGTAGAAAAGGTCCAGTGAAGAAGCATCCCATGTCATAAAAAGCTAAATCTCAAAGTTTTGATGTCTGTTAATTCATTTATAACCTTAATCTGATTAGACTACTAAAACAGGCATACGAACAAATCACTAACCATGCGAGTAGATGGACCGGATGTACCATCCAAACAGACCAATATCTAATTGATTCTTTCGTACGTCAAAAGAAATATCACAATCATTGCTCTCTTTTGAGATGGATTATCGTATACAATTCAAGCAAGAACAGAAGTCAATTCTTGAATTACCCTATATGCAAATAAACTCTATAAACGGAAAAGAAACTAGAAAATAATAACAAAATGAGTGCAAAACAAGCAAATAGAATCTTGATGCTATCAGACAATCTTCCAGAATCTTTCAATTCGAAAAGCCAAAGAAGATTACGGCGAGAAAAATTAAGATCGAAGGAAAGAAAAGAAAAGGAAACGAACCCTTCTACTTCGATGAGAAGGCCGAGGTCTCGCGAGGGCTTCGAGTCCTGGAGATTGGAAGAGGAGCAAGGGAACCGAGTGGATTTGGGATTCTTGGAGGGGAAAGGGAGGTCGCGGAAGGTAGAGGATGCGCGAGCGGAGGGGAGACGGAATGGGACCGCGGCGGCCGTGGTGATTTCTGCTTTGGGAGTGACGAAGACGGGGACGGAGCGGGGGAGGAGATAGCGGCGAGTGGCGATGGCTTCCATGGTCACTGACGTGAGATAGCGTGGACGAGCAGCAGCATCTCTAGAAGACCACTCGGAGCCTTGAATTATCGTTGGACCGAGGAGGGCGAAAATGTAATTTTTTTGTTCTCCTTGGATTTTTTATTAATTTTTTTAAATAACGTAAGAAGCTAAGAGCTCCACTGGTGGGAAGGAGTGGATCATGGATCGATTACGGTGGATGCGCGGCACCGTAGAGTACGGTATAATTATAAATAGCCATCTTCAGTAAAATGAACAGCCATTAAATTAAGAAATCTATGAACTCAGATCGTATCATATATAATATTTGTTACAATATTTTTTTATATTATTTTATAAAAAGGTGAGAACTCCAATAAACAAAGGTATTTAGGAGATTTTAGTTTTAATAGATTACCAAAAGAACAAATTACTAACTTTTCTTTTTTTTTTTTTATAGTATCTTTTAAAAAATTATTTAAATATCTATGTTCTGACTTGCCCGGACCATCTAAAGCCGACCAAGTCATATCTTAACCCAGCCTCTTTTTTTTAATATTTTTTTAAAAAATTATATTTTCCATGCGCCTCCTTCCTAATCGATGAAATCGTATTCACCTCCGTCGTTCTCCATCTCGACTTGGATGAGGACGTCGAGGCCATAGAGGATGGCAGCTTGGGGGCTGCCATTGAGGAGGTTGCGGTGGATGGCGAGCTTGTCATCGGTGATCTCTCCCGTCACCGTTGCGACCGAAGATGCAGTGGAGACACCATCGGAACCAAAGACGCGGGGGAGGGTGAGCTTGTCGTCGGTGATCTTTCCGATCCCATCGAGCATATCGGTTTACCCCTGGGTGTTGAATAAATTATCCGTACCGGCCGCAATCGCGACTGGCTATGAGACATAGCGCGGACCTCATCTGTGACCATTCTTTTTTAATCGAACGATCAAATATTTTTTATAAAGAGAAACGAAGGTACGGGTCTTCGGAGCACCTAAGCATTAGGCCGTTCGCCGTGACTGTCCACGACTGTCTCATATTTTATTGCGCCACGTATGTAACATAGACGATCCTCACTGGAAGGAGTAACTATTTTAAAATCCATGGATCCAAAAGCCTGCTGCAACGTACTCAGAACGGCTGGAATTGTACAAGAGAACCTATAAATCTAATTACATCAGTGGGATTAGCCAACCAACATATAAAAAAGATCCAACAGGTAGCAATTATGTAGCATGTGAAGACAACTAAAACATCTGCCAGGCCGCAAAGGAGAACGCCCAGGCGCTAAAACCAAAAAACGGTGGCATGCCCAACAGTGAGAAAATCAGAATCTGAGTGGTGGAAATCTCGGCGAGGCCTAATCGAGTGTCATGAAACAGGGAGGACACCACAACTTGCAATGAAGAGGCCAATGAATTGCATCCAAATTACAGTGCTTCCTCTGTGAGCTGAACATGAAAATGAGAACAAAGGAATGATGAAGAATTGCCAAGAACTCCAGATCGTCCAGAAAGAAATGATGATTAATTGCCAAGAACTCCAGATCGTCCAGAAAGAAACATATGCATCCATCAGAAAGTTGGAGTGAAAGCTAAACATCAATAGAATAAGAGATTAACAACACTGTCCATTGAGGTTCGTGCAGTTCCAAGGAACAGCAGAAAGAAAGCATTCGTGAAGTTCCAAGGAACAGCAGAAAGAAAGCCCTATTACCCGATGACTGGACCCAAGGGGCATCCATACTCCTTCCACTCTAACAGTCTGCTACGTCAAGAAACAAACAGTGGGCCACCTATACGTACGAGAAAGAAACGGCATGGTAGAACAAACCATGGGCTACCTTTATGGAATTCACTGTGAGCTACCGAAAGCAGCAACGATACAGGTAAGCAAAGCACTCATACGTATCTCTATCTAGCCCATATAAATATAATTTGAGTCAGCAAAATATAAACCGATCTATCAATCTGATTCGTGCTCAAATTATTATAAATAGATTTATATTTAGATTAAACAGATTTATATATAAACAAGTTGATTTGTTTAACTCTTTTAATATTTGGATTAGATTTGGATTTCAAATATCTGGTCCATCTAATCTATTTAATCTATTTAATATTTAAATTAGATTGAGTCAGATAATTATTTAATTATTTAATCTATTTAATTTACTTAAAATATGTTTAAAATCTGTTTAATCTATTTTTGACCCATTTAATCCAATCTGTTTAATCCGTTCTAAATGTGTTGAATCTATTTAATCTAATTTGATCCGTTTAATAAATGATTTAAGCAGATTGAATCAGATTACCTATTTAATAAGTAGGTTGAGTTTAAGTCCAAATTTTTGATATGTTTAACAAACAGATCGGATCTGAATTGATTATATTTTGATCCGATTTGTATCAATCCAATCCATATCCGATCTGACCTAACCCAATTGCTATCCCTAAATATAATCTACTAAGAGCGGCAAAGGTTAAGTTAGAAATCTTACAACCTAGCCCAGCAACTCGCAGCAAAAGAGCAAGATACAATAACAAGATACAATCACATGATTAAAATCCTCTGCCATTGATCACATTGATCACAAACTTGAGGCTCGATAATCAAAATATCCTTTGATATAGAAACTATTTACATGGCAATCAATTCGATGCCGGTTGCTACCAAAAAAGACTTTACCCGCATCGGTACATCGAGCTTCCAAATCCAGCTGAAATTATTCAAAGAGCATATGGCATAGATGATTAACGAGGCAATACATATTCTCAAGGAAACATGGTTGAGGCCAGTAGAGCCCCAACAAAGCTGATTTGCCCAATTCTCTTGTAGCAGAGGTATGTGACAAATTTGGATCATCATGTCAGTAGGAAAAAAAAAAGAAAAAAGGAAGCAAACAAATCCATACCCTATGAATTTGTCCAATAAAATTCTATACTTTAAGATGTAGGCTACAATTTTCAACATTAATAAAAGTCGGCCACCGAATAATAGGAACTGTAGAGAGCCATGGGTCCCTAAGGACATCAATATTTGCACCCATCCCAATTCTCCAAACAAAATGGAGCTGAACTACAGGGCCATATTGACAAATTCAGGATCAAATGGCAGAACATTTATGCAGTTTGTGATAATCCTGCCATGTACTTGTAAAATGATATTTAGCATAGACAAGTTTGGCCTATAAAGAGTTTGGGTGAAGTGTTGGCTGGACTGCAAGCTTACACAAGAAAGCTTTATGCCTAGTATAAAGATCAACCAAATCAAGGCCCCTATGTAGTATAGACATGCACACAGTAGACCAAGCAATCGGATGAAAGCCCATATGATCCAAGAAATGCCCCATAAGAAGGATTGAAACTTCTCTAATTTGGTAAGAACTGATAGAGGCATACCTACTAGGAATAGAGTCTTAGACTTCAAATTTGCAATCCTAGCCTTCATCTTTTCCATGATAAACTTGAAGTCGGATAAGATGAAAGGCAAACCTGAAATTGGGACCCCCAAATATTTTCGAGCACCTCCCCTTGCGATCATTTAAAAAGGAATCCAAATTTGATGCTTCAACATTGGTGAAGTCCTTGTATTGAAAGTAACTAAAGACTTGTTCATGTTAATTGCTTGTTCTAAAATAGAGTAGTATGCATCAATGATCGAAAGTGAATATACACTATCCTTGATGGTAGTCTTGGTAATTAACAAACAGTCACCAGCAAAGAATACATGTAAAATTATGGATCCCTCTAATAGGTTGATACTTGATAGGCCTGAAGCAGCAGATTTTGCACAGAAAAATATAAGAATCTAGAAAAGACCTCAGAGCATAAAATGAACACATATGGTGATAATGAACATCTTTGTCTCAGGCCTCTTGTTGGCATAAACCAAGAAGTTGGTGACCCATTACACAACAAAGCAAATTGAGAATTGGTAACACATTGCCATACCAAAGAAACAAAC
Source organism: Elaeis guineensis (assembly GCF_000442705.2). Lineage (NCBI taxonomy): Eukaryota > Viridiplantae > Streptophyta > Magnoliopsida > Arecales > Arecaceae > Elaeis > Elaeis guineensis. Next base: position 7,455,243 of record NC_025994.2, read on the forward strand.
TTAGGATGAAACCTAAATCGATCAAGAAGTTTGAATAACAAAGGCCAAGAAATATTATCATAGGCTTTATCCATATGTAATTTAATCATCATTAGATTTCATGATAAATGAAGCCCTCATTAAGGAGTGTATCAATTCCTGAATAAGAAGAATTTAATCAGTAATGGTGCATCCTTGAATAAAAGCTTCTTTCTCTAGTGATATAAGATTGGGTAATATGGGCTCAAGCTGATGGACAAGAACTTTAGCTATAGTTTTGTAGATAGTATTACATAAGCTTATATGTCGATAATCATGGACTCTTGGGTTCGTAGTTTTAGGTATCAAGGTAATACATATTCTTTTCTACGCCAAAGGTATTCTAATAATGTGTGAGAAATTTTGTATTGATTTATAACCTCCTTTTTGATAAGATGCTAGAATTCTACAAAAAAAAAAAAAAAAAGGTTGGAAATCTGTTAGATCCGGGGGCTTTATCATGATGTATACTTTCCAAAAAGCCTTGACTATCTCTTCTTCTATAATATCCTTAATCAAATCTGTATTTTGATTAGTAGTAACTTTTGGTAACACCATAGGTAAATCAATTTGCTGCTGCATTGGTTGGGTCAACCATTGTTGTTGAAAGTAGTCAAGAAGCTTTTGGCGAATGTGTCATGGATTATCAACTATTTCTCCTTCAGATGATTGGAGTTGCGTAATTGTATTTCTCCATCTTCTATGAACTATAGATCGATGGAAGAATTTAGTATTAGCATCTCCATTCTTCATTCAAATAATTCTAAATTTTTGTTGCCAAAAGACTTCTTGCATATTAAGTTTCTATGATAGGCTCATAGAAGAGATAAAAGTTGCATATATTGGTGGCCATTATGCCCCCCTGTTAAGCTTTCAATGTTTTTTATTGATAGATACATTCATTTAGTAGATATCCTTTGTGAAATAGATTATTGATGCTTTGCTTCCACCACTTAAGTGCTTGTTTGGTGTTTCGAAGGACCTTAGTCAGTTTAACTCCAGGTGAATGATGACCCTTACAATACCAAGTTTGACAAATTACCTCTTCAATTTTATCAAATGTAAGCTAGAATTTTTCAAATAGAATTTCTAATATAATTGAAATCACCAATGAGAAGAAAAGGTAAGCTCAAAGACATGACCAAACTGACTTGTGCCTGCAATTGTTGATGCTCAATCATATGTACCGACATATATTATTCCCAACACCCTAGTTGGCCTTGATGATGGACTAATTACTCCTAAAGCAATGTGTCGATCTTGATGTTTGGAAGTAATATTACCTACATCCTTGGACCAGGCAACAATCCAAAATCATGCACACCTCCCATTTAGGGCCCATTAACCTTTTGGTTCGAGCCATGGCATTCTCAAAAAATCTACTCTCTAGAAAATAAACTATAGATGGACTATGCTAATGGATTAAGGTTTTTGCATAATTAACGAATGGGGTTTTAGGCACTTTCATCATGAGGAAGAAGGGGGATCTATTTACCTTTGATCAACATCTTTTTTGCCCACATCACATTGATTAGATAGAGAAGGGTCCTTAGAAGCCTGTGAGGACTTGGAAGACCATCTTGCTGACCATCACAGGCAAAGCTTAGACTTCAGTTGATTAACATAGGTCTCATGAGTAAAGGAAGAATTACAAACTCCTCCTGTGAAGATTCCATCATTGTGCGCTCAGCTAGCTTGATCTTTGAATTGACTGCCACTATTTCTAAGCATGGACCACTAAGCCATGATGCCGAGGAGTAGAAGATGTAGATGTTCTTTTTTTTTTGGCCACCATGATCCTGGTGCTATTTCTTCCAATATAAGTATCTTTGTTTGGGGAGGAGATTCAGACCTAGGAGAAGATGCCGCCTTCTAAGAGGACATTACGCATGGATTTTTGTCATTTGGAGCAAGTGAAATGTTAAAAGAATAGCGGATATATAATTACTGTAACAAAAAAAATTATTAGTGATAAAAATTTTGATGATAAAAAAAATTTCATAAATAAAAATATTTTTTTAATGATAAAAATCAGTATTCATCACATAACTAAAGTTAGTAATTTCTTTCATGATAAAAATCATTTTTGTCAAAAAAAATTACATCACCAAATATTTGGTATCAATTCTCAGCCTATCGAGAAATTTTTTTTATGATGATATTTACTACATCTTGATAAAATTGAGCGTCACTAATAATTCATAAATTTTATAACGGCATATTTTAGATCACTAAATATCTATATTTATGATGACTTGAATTTCATATCATCTATTCTTATTTATTTTTAAAAGTTAAAATTTATCTATAACTACTTTTTATGATAAAAATTTAAATCATCATAAAATCACTATAACATTGCGTGACAAAAAAAAATTTATCATCTTATGAACATAAAAAAAATAATATTTAGTGACAATTTTTGTTCATTACCAAATTCAATAATTTATGATGAAATCTCAATCATTACAAAATTATCAACTTTTCATGGTGAATAATTTTATTACAAAAATATAACATCTTTGATGACAAACTTATTTACATCACTAAAAATTAATCTTTGATGATAAAATATATCATATCATGATAAAATTTTTAATTTCTTATGATAGAACAAATTATCACTAAATATTTTCTTATTTAGTGATAAATATATATTCCACATAATTGATATATATTTTGGTAATGAAATATTTCTATTTGTTATCTTATACCTTTAGCAATGCACTCTTTATAATGAGAGATGTGATGATTTATTTCATTACCAAAATCTTTTTATGATGAAATTATTATTTTTGGTGATGGTTATTTTCATTAAGAAATTTATTTTTTGTTGTAGGAAGAATGCTATCTACATAAAAAAACAAAATAATATGATTACATATTATTTATTAAAATAAATAATTTTAGAAAATTAAATAGATATATAAATAAAGTATCAAAATGTATATATCCATTAGTATGGACAACACTGTCGTCATCCAATCAAGATTTGTTTATTATATACATATATATACAATATGATAATCTTGGGAAATATTATAAGTACATTATTACTTTTGATTGATGTATAGTTGTGTTTTTTTTCTTCCTCTTGTCATAAAAGGAATGTATTTTATATATATTAGAGTTTCTAATGTAGGATTAATATGAAATTATAAGAATAGCCACATTTTTTTGGTATGTAAATCAAATCAAATAGTACAATTTTATATTGCCAAAAAGGCCATTACTAGGTTATAAATTATCTAACCAATTATCCTTGTAGAATACTAGATGTATAGGAGGAACCATTTAAGCATTAACATCTCGCATGACCACAAAAATCTACTTGGTACTTTAAAATAAGTTGCATAGGACATTACCCCAAAATGAGGGGATAGGAAAAGAGATACACTAAGAAAAAGTTTTGGTGATTGTCCATGTAGGTAGACTTTGCATCTAATTAGTATCTGTTGAGTTTTTCACCATTCGAAGTTCAATAACTTGCAAACCGCTAGCTATCTTTAAAAAGTTAGGGTTGATAGTTTCATCCCCAAAAAAAGTTAAAGTTATGGTTGAGAGGTGGATGCTTCACTCATCTCTCCAATTTCTTCTTCTATCAATAATTTTAAGGTGCAATTAGCTTTTTATTGATAATTATTATTGAGATACAAGATTCTGACATCCAAATAAGAAAGTTTGAAATTGTCGACAAAAATATGGCCAAAGCTGTCTTCCTCATAAACAAATAAAATACAAACATTGGAAAGCCAACATATTGAGTCCGATCATTTAACATGCAAAATTGTTGTTTGTTTTCTCTAGAAACTTCACATTTGCTTAGCCTATAAAACTCGATTAAAAAATGACCACCAAGTAAAAGTTCTATTTGTGTTTATTATCCTTAGCAATTGGAGACCATAAGGATCCAAATGCTTTATGATATGGTTAGCAAAATGTAAATAATTTAATTTTGTTATGTTCATGACAAACTCTCCCATCAAAGTCCCATGCCCATGTATCTATACAAGTGTATTGAAACATGGATTTAAATTTGATCTTTTGGTTATTAAGACTAGTCATGTACTTTGGCTAATAGGCTATAGAAATGTAGTGCTAAAAGTTAAATATGGCATGCTTTTATGTTAACATACTCTTATATGACATTACTTACCATGGTTCACACTGACTAGCTCCATTGTCATCTTAGATTGAAGTTTGAAAATAAACCAAGCTTTGTTAGGAGTCATATGGAACATTTACATAATTTAAGCACACTAGATCGATCGATGATCTCAATCTTAATCTACAAATTATTTTTCAGAATTTATCACATCTTACCATAAGTCTTATTTCCTAGTGTATCTCAGCTCAATGCATATACATCCAGTGAGACATAGGCAAGTCTTACTCCATTTAAGTTTTATTTGAAGTGTGTCAATAATAGACATAAGTTCAGCATTTAGGAAGGATTTGGCTAAAGGTGAAGATTCGACATTTGAAAAAGTCCAATAAATTTGTCAAAATTTTGATAACCAAATATCAATAATAAATTAACAAAAATTGAAAACATGTAAAATTATATATATATATATATATATATAATATATATATATATATATATATGTATGTATGTATGTATGTATGTATGTATGTATGTATGTATGTATGTGTGTGTACCTATTTGCTTAGAAATGAGTATACTAGAGACAAGAATAATAAATGATATCAAAAAATACTACCAACAACAGCAATGTATGATATCATTACTTTATAATACACATATTTTTATAATCCATTTTGAGTAACTTGCACATAAAATTTGCACGTAACTTCAGAATAATTGAGTAGTTATGGATTGATTCATTTGGGAATAATGATTGGAGAATCATTCAGCTAAAAAAATGAGAATGTTGAGTAATTTTGAGAATATTGCAATCATGATCTCAACTCAAACATATATACCCAAATAAGATAGGCATGACTCAAATAGTGATATACTTTAAATAAATAATTAATATTTTGAAATCTAAAACTATCATGTTATATACAATTGTCTCCATACTGACATTCAAGCATGCTGGAGGAAGAAAATGTGTCATAGATCTAGCAACAAAAAATCTTGTGTTACTTAGCAGGCTAAGATATGAAGCTTTAGTGAATTGCAAATTTGATTATAAATGCAATAGAACCAATTTAATTTCATGAACAATTTAATGTCATGGATGACAGGGATGATGTTTAACATTAGATTTGTATTAGGAACTAATTGGATAGTTCAAGGCTATCACAACTTGATCAAGTTTTCCATGTCCACTGAGAGGGTAATGACAATGTGAACTAGCCGGCAAAACAAAAGTGGGATGAATAAGAAAGAAAAATCCATGGCTAGTGTTTCTTCAAAATCATTATCAGAAGAGGAGGAGAGGGTGCTAAGAACTAAAAAGAAAGCAGATCGGCACCATTCAGGCTTGACTTCTTATCCGAATTTGGGGAGCAAATCTGTAGTTCATATTTTTTTAACTAGATCATCAGTCAGAGGAGGTATTGCAATAGATGTTGGCTACTCTTAGGCTAGGTAGTCCAAGGGGCTCTCCATTTCAAGTAGGAGATGTCACGAGCTATGGCCAGAGACATCATCTTGTTGGATAGAAGATTTAATCGAGTGGTCACCTTCTCTAAGGAGGACATTAGCCAAGTGGTTTCCAAGCTAAAGATGACATTGTGGGGTAGATTTTTGGGAAGAGGTTTCCCCCTTGTCTTTGTGCTAAAGGACCTCAAGCGCTAGCGGAACATGGATGAGGAGATGCATGTTTCACCCCCTTCAAAGGGAATCCAGATGATTAGGCTGCCAACTAAGGATGATAAGAACTAGATATTGGCTAAAGGGCTTTCATCCCTACTCGGATAACTACTAGCTAGCCTTGAAAGTTGTTAGCCATGATCCTATTCAGCAGGTAAGAGTTTGGGTTAGCCTACCCAACCTACCACTAGAATTATAGGAGAAAGGCAAGATACTGCAGATAATTTTAGATGCAGGCAAATCCTTGTTTCTTGATGCATGGATAGAGGCTTCCACTAGAATAGATTTTGCAAGAGCTTGCATTCTCATAGATGCATTTCAATCTATTTGTTTGGGTACTAAGGAGAAGGTTATCAATACTGTCATCTACCAAGAATTTATTTATAAAGACTTACCAAAGATTTGCTACATGTGGCTAGCATACTACTATGGTAGAGGAGTGTGACTATTTGGAGCTATCTGAGGGTCAGAGAAATTAGCTAGTCTATGGCCTTTGGATTAGGACCTTAAAAGTTCTGACACCTAACCAAACTACTAGGAGTACTAAAAGGTCGTTGACTCTACCAAATCAAGGAGGATCAACTATGGGGCCATGGATGCAACAGAGGAAGTATAGTTGAGAAAATCTTCCTCATAAGGATAAAATCACTTGAACATGGTACTAATAAAGTTAGGATCTCAGTTTATACCTTTGATGTGTGAAGCTAAGGAGTCAATGTCCAACTAATGGATATTAGTTCCTTCTCCTCTGCTAGAGCTGAATCATGTGGTGTGGGTTCTTTAAAGGTAAAATAAAAATGATCACTGGCCAAGTCAGTGGCCAAGAAGAGATCTCGTAGTTTTGAATCTCCATAATAAACTAAGGTTATAGTATATGAAGAGGACTCAGCAAGTAGTGATCCAGGGAAGCAATTGGCGATGTATTCTTTTGCACAAGAATGCATACCTTGCTAAAGAGTTTTGGAGGCCAACTGGTGAAAGATTGTGGTATATGAAGTGGGAGCTTAAGGAGAGGATGCAACAGGAAGGGGGCTACATATAATAGCCATCTGAAGCCATGGCCCTCTCACAATCTACCAAGGATCTGGTACTCGCAATGCTTATATGTATAAATTAAAGCTTGCATTAGTAGGTCATACACTTCCAAGAGATGATATTCTATTGCACAAACATGAGAAGGGTACCACGAGGCCTGAAGAAGTAAAAAATATAGATAAAAGTAACATACCCTTCTCTAGGATTATATTAATATTTATAGAGATATATACAGATGACTTAAAATAAATAGACATATACAAATAAGGCATAGAGATAAAAAAAAAATAAATCTAATATGCTATTGTCATAAATACATCAAATACCCTAAATATAATAATACTCTAACATCCCCTCGATTGCAATCTGAATATCTTGTGGTCGAGTGTGAAGATTGGATCGAAGTAGAGTAAACTAGAAAGTGGATAATGGCTTCGTGAAATATCAGCAAATTTTTTGTCAGAAAAAATGTGAAGAAGAGACAAATCACATATTTGAACTTTCTCTCGTAAGAAATGATGATCAAACTTAATGTGCTTGGTGCACGCACGAAGAACCTGATTGACAATAATATAAGTAGTGCTAAGATTATTACAGTAAATAAATATGGGCCACACAAGGACATGTCGAGATCTTGAAAAAGATGACAAATCCAGATAGTCTCAGTAAGCGTGAATGCAATGGAGAGCAATATTCAGCTTTGGAGCTTGTCCGAGATATAGTAGGCTATTTTTTAGCAGATCAAGAAATAAGATTTAGATCCAAAAAGATACAAAACTCATAAATAGAGTGCCAGTATCAGGACATCCAGTCCAGTCCATATTTGAATAGGCCACTAAGGATGGATGTTGACATTGAGAAAGCAGAAGCCTATAGGACAAAGTACCACGAATGTAGTGAAGGATGCTCTTGATAGTTTAAAAATATGGTTCACATGGAGTATGCAAAAATTGGGCCATGAGGTTGACAGCATAAGAGATGTCCGGCAAGTGAAAGTAAGATATTGCAAAGGCCTTACGATACAATAAGTATAAGAGAGAGTCGTCAAGCAGACAACTTTTATGAGCGGACAGATTGGTGTTAAATATAAGAAGATAGAGACTGGCTTGCTAGAGGAGAAACCATAATGCTCCAGGAGATTATGAGTATATTTTTGTTGAGTAAAGAATACATCACTAGTCGAATTAAATGCTTCCACTCCTAGAAAGTAATGAAGAGGGCTCAAATCTTTTATGGCAAACTCAACCTGCAAGGTAAAAATTAAGAAAGCTAATAGAGAGGAGCTATCGATAATGATAAGATCATCAACATAAAATAAGAGGACAATAATCCCTTGTGCAGAATGGAACATAAATATGGAGGGTCAGTTGTACTTCTCTGAAAACTCAACTCAGAAAAAAAAAAGGTAAACTATTGAAACTAGGCATGAGGTGCCATTTGAGCCCATAAATAGCCTTCTACAAGCAACAAATATGGTGGGGATAGGATAGATGCACAAAATCAGGTGGCCACTTCATGTAGATCTCTTCAGATAACATCCTATGAAGAGAGATATTTTTAACATCTAACTATCGAAAAGACCATCTAGAAGAGATAGCAACAAATAAAATAGTGCGAATAGTAGTAGGCTTGACTACCAAAAAAAATATTTCATTGAAGTCGATCTTCGACTGCTATTTATAGCCTTCAATCGAGTCTTGAGGCACTCCAAAGAGCCATTTGCCTTTTGTTTCATTTTGAAGACTACTTGTAGCTGATGAGATTAATAGAGGACAGTGAAGGTATAAGATCTTAGATAGCATTGAAAAGTAAGGTTTGATATTCGTCCAATATTGTCGGTCACTAACTTATATACTGAAGATTTTAGAAAAAGAGTTAGATTCAGTCGATAAAGTAGAAGCCATAGAAGCCAGGAGAGAACAAGACATATCTCTCTTTCAAGCAAGTGATCTCATGAGTATAAGGTGTGTGCAAATAGGAGATATGCAGGAGTGATAGAGGATATGATGAGAATGGCAGCTCAGTCGTATTAGAAGAACCAGTCCCAACAATTGGATCGATCTTAGCTGGTCTGAGTGAGGGATTGGTCCTTTATTGTGGATCGATCTGATTTAGAAGTATAGCCTTAGGTGTGGTTTTGGTTGTGATTGGGGGCTCGATTTTAGATTTGGAAGGATGTGATTTTTAATTTTGACATAAAGTTGTTTTGAATTATCAGACAAGGCATGTATCTCAATCTTGGATGGAGAGAAGATAAAGATCTTATTGGTTGGCGGTCCTTCCAATCGTAAGGAATTTGATGAAACATTAGGAGTAAGTACCCAGAAGAATTTGAATAGAATTGCTATTAGGAAGAAAATTAAATTGTAAGATTGCTTCAAGGATAGAGGGATCACTACCTAACAGAGGTGGATTTGATAAAAAATCTTAAAATAATTAAAAATTTGAATAGAATGTATAGAGTTAGTAAATTTGGAGAGACAAGAGTACGAAAAAATAAATTTATAACATACCGACAAATATAAACTTTAACAGTATTTGAATAAAGACATCAGAATCTTTTGTGTTTACTAAAAATTTTTAAGTAAATATAAGGTAGAGACCGAGAAGAGAGCTTATGATCGAGGATGTCCTATAGATCTAGATAGCACAAGCATCCGAATATCTTCAAAAGTTACAATTCATAAGGAGGATATCCATACAAGACATAGTAAGGTGATTTATCCTTTAAAACCATAATAGAGGGAGTATGATTGATGAGAAAAATAATAGTTTGAATCATATCAGTTCAAAACATAGCAAGCATGCAAGATTGAAAAAAGTATAATTCTAACAATATTAGTTATGTGTCTATATTTTCGTTCAGCTAGCCCATTTTGTTGTGGCATAGATGGAGAAAAAATTCTATGAATTATAGCATATTTATGAAATAAAGTAAGAAATTTTTATTATCATACTCTTTTCCTCCATCAAATTAGAAAGATTTAATTTTTTATAAAAAGGCATTCTCAACTAAAGTTTTAAATTCAAGAAACTTGTTAAACATCTCATGCTTAAATTTTAATAAATATATCCATGAATAGCGAGAATAATCATGCACAAATAGAATATAATATTTGCAACTAGAAATAGAATTAATAGGTGCTTGCCATACATTGGAATAAATTAGTTAAAAAGAAAAAGTCAAACAAGATGCAGATTTATTAAAGAAAAATTTTACATATTTGCCAATATGATATACATTGTAATGAGACAAATTTATTCCAGATTCAAAAGGCACATTATTCTCTTTCGTAAACTTGGATAAAATCAATTGACTCAGATGCCCTAACCTCTTATGCCAAAGATCACTGCTAAGTGTTGTAACAACCAAAGTAGATTTTGGCTTATTTTCTATGCTTACAACTCTCAAATAAAGGATAAAATGATGTTCTTGGACTACTACATCATAGAAGCTCCATCCCGATTTCTTTGTCCTTCACAAAAAAATCCATTGAGTCAAATTCAAATGTTAAGTTATTGTCGTGATAAAACTAGCGAACCGAAAGTAAGTTGCATTTTATAGAAGGAACAATAAAAATATTTTTTAAATCAAAAGATCGAGTAAGGGTGTTCAATTTTGTTTCATCAATTTTTACAATAGGAAGTAGTTGATCATTACCAACAAAAATTCTATTTCTTCCACTATAGGGCTTAGAACTTAAAAGCATATCTGGATCTGACGATATATGATTAGAAGTACCCATGTCAGGATACCAGACCTCCTCAGAAAATTTATGAAAGTTCATGGCTGCAAAAGTTATGGAAGGTTGGTAGAGACAAAGGTGTAATTAAACCTCTATTTGCACTAAAGAGTAATGTGATTGAATTTGCCACATATCTAGCATTGCACTCCAGTGTATAGTAATGAAGAGTATGTTGGCTGATATGGTAGAGTCGACGACTATTTTGCATCTATGACTGTAGAAAAAAACTAGAAAAAAATTATGATTATATGAAAAAGGTCGTGAAGGACATGCTCTTGGAGATCTTTGACTTGTCCATAACCTCCTCTCTATCTATGGTCTCCATAAGATCTACCTCTATGGCCACCTTGATTTTTTTGGCCTTGATTGGCATAAAGGGCATTGATATCCTGTGATGAGTTTGCGGGATGATGACTTCTCTTCTATACTTCAGTCTTTCTTGCATGAGGAGAGGATGGAGTTGATCGAAAGTGGGCTTAGTTCGATGAGTGTTCAATATACTCACAAATTCTCGATATTCTTTTGGAAGCCCTAAAAGAATAGTCATCACAAGGTCATGATTGACTCGCATTCTCCAATTATATCTAGGGCATCTCCAATAGCCTTGACTTTCTGCATACACTTCGTCATGCTTATTGTTCTATTCTTTATCTTTTAAAATTTTAACTTGAGAAAGAATGTGGTGAATGCAGTTTTATCTAAAAAATATACCTCAATTGCCGTCCAGCCTCGCATGCTGTCTTTGGTGAAGCAGATATCACCAATTGTAAGATACTTAGAGACAAATCGACAATATACTTGTATCTTCTTTCTTCTAGGTAGAGTAGACTGGATTGGTCAAATTTTGTTGTCAGTTCCTCCATTGTTTGAGAAGGGACGATTGCATGCCATCTACATTTGAGACGATTTCAAAATTTTTAAGCATATTTAGAAATACTAAACATGATGGTGGTGTCAATGAGTTCAATTGGACCAAGATTTTGATATTGAAGATGAAAAATAATGAAGACATATTAATTACCATAAGTTTGTTGGAAAATGACAGAATGAAAGTCGCATCAAGGAATTGACAGCTGGTACTATAGTCGGATTTACTATAGCAGATTAATACATAGTAGTATATTGTGATATATTATAGCAGACTATAGTAAGCAGTAAAAATGAAAAAAATAATATAAAAGAAAAGAGAAAGTTTGATGATGGATATGTGGATCCATCGGAGATGGGATGGATATGTGAAAAAAAGAAAAGAAGAACAAAGAGAATAATTGATGGTAGAGGATCCATCAGAGATGACCACTTATGACGGTGGTTTATCCTAAGGTTAGGGTTTTGGCTTTGATACCATAAAAAACATGGATGAAAGCAACACACCCTTCTCTAGGATTATATTAATATTTATAAAGATATGTATAGATGATTTAGCATCAATGGACATGTATAAATAAGGCATAGAAGTAAAAAATAAAATAAGTTTAATATACTACTGTCATAAATAGAACTAATGTTATAAATACAATAATACTCTAACAAGAAGTTCAAGACTGTTCATCAAATTAGCCTAGACCATCTACTGAGGATGCTGTAGGAGTAGGTTTCTCACTTCTCACCCTTTATGAAGATTTTAGTATGGAATTATAGGGGTACTGTCAAGCCTCCATTTGTTAATTATACAAAAAAAATTTGGTGAGACAGTATAATCTAGATATCTGCTGCTTTCTAGATGCAAGGTTGTTTATAGGTCCTTAGATCATATTCAATGGCTAATGGGATCTACTTGGGGTGTGTATATGATCCCTACTAGAGGTCATTCTAGTGGAATTATTGTGACCTCAAACATACTTTGGGGGAAGTAGACTTTCTTCATTTTAATTGACAAGTAGCCTTTGGTATCATCTCTTTTGCTTTTGCTTCAACTTAGCTTTTGAGAGTTGTCTATGCTAGTACATATGATGTGGAGCATAGACAACTTTGGGACCATATATCTTTGGCAAGTACATTAGGGTTGCCATGTCTCGTTATAGAGGATTTCGATTGTATATTGAATGCAAAAAACAAAAAAGGAGGTAAACTCTTTTAGATGGACCAAGCAGTTAGAGATTATCAAGCTATTTTGAGAAGAACAAGTTTTCTTGATTTCGAATATTGGGGGCCAGCATATATCTGATGCAACAATCGATTAGGACCTGCTAGAGCTTGGGAAAGATTAGACTGAACTTTAGCATTTGATACTTGGCTTGATTTATTCCCAAATTGTGGGTCCAACACTTGACCAGATTTGCCTCAAATTACTATCTCTTGTTGCTATCCATTATTTGGTAACAGGAGGGGGTAAGCTCCATTTAGATTGAAAAAAATGTGGTTATATTATGATGGCATGCAACAAGTGATAGTTGAGGTCCAATAGTGCTAGGGCTCTTATTCTCCTTAGTAACATATGCACAAGGGGACATTGGCTAAATGATACTATTTATCACAAGGCTAAATTACTTCAAAGCACAAAGGCTGTCATTAGGAGATGGAAGAAATCCTTGGGTAACATATTCATAGGGGCAATGGCTAAATGATACTACTTATTAGATGTAAATGAAGGAAATGCTATAAGATGCTCTCAATGTAGGAACACCGACATCTTCTAACATCGCTTCTCTGATATCATAGGAACTTGCATCTTCAAGAAGTGTTCTAAAGACAAAAATCCCGAATGACTTGGCTCTGAGAGAGAGATGCCAGTATCAAATTCTTTTATGACTCTACTATTCTATAAGAAAGCAAAATGAAAATACTAGTTACTAGATCATAATGGCAATCAAGTTATGGATGAAGATGAGATTAAGAACATCCTAGTTATGCACTACAAGCAATGATGGCAACTTTACACAAAGGTGCAAGAAGCTAAATTACCTTTAGCCCACACTATTTTATCCTTGCGTCAAAGTAAATCTTTAGTTATGATAGTTACCAAGACGAGATTGAAGGAGTGATTAAGGAAATGCACCTTGACAAAGCTTCTGGTTCAGATGGATTTCAAGTTTTTTTCTCTCAACATTACTATTATGTAATATGTGGGAGGTGATAGCTACAATCAAATACGTGTTCAAACATGCAAGCATGCCAAAATGTTGGAAAAGTATATTTATTGCATTAATTCAAAGGCAAAAAAAAAAAAAAAATCCTATGCAAGCATCTAATTGTTGTCCATTAGTGTATGCAATACTTTTATAAAATGGTAGTCAAAGTTATGGTGAACATATTGAAGCCTATCCTCTCTTCATTGGTATCTATGGAGTAAAGGCCTTTGTCCTAGGTCAAAATATAGTTGAGAACATTCTATTGCAATAGGAGGTTATGCATTCCACAATGAGGGCCTCATAAGCAAGAAGCTTAATTATGCTTAAAATTGACATAGAAAAGGCCTACGATAGATTCCATTGGCCATTTCTCTTCAAAATATTGTAGCATTAAGGGCTTCACTCTAAATTTATAGCTTGGGTCAAATTATGTGCAACTCAATTCCAATTTGCTTTGTTAGTCAATAATTGGTTCTATCATCTTAGGATTGAGGCAAGGATTTCTGATCCAATTAGAAAGAAAACAAATTTTCTTCAATCTGTTTAATTTGAATATCTAAAAGAAAATTGGAAGTAGATAGAAAAATCATAAAAGTAGGATTTAAATTCCCTTTTCTTTCATTGATTGATTCTTCATATATTAAAATTGAGGTACATAGCCCCTATTTATAATAACACGGTCCGTCCTTGCATCAGTTGGATTGAATTCTTCTTTTTATTTTCTATAAGGGCATCCACCATTATGCCATTTGAGTTAGACTCTTCTTGCTAGTTTAAATAGGACTAGATTTCTAAAAAAATGATAAATATAAAAAATCATGAAAAAATACTATTCTATAAGGGATAGATCTCAACTTCTATATCAACTTTTTCATCTATCACTCATCTAATTCTTTACGGATTGAAAGATAATCTCGGACAAAGTCTTTCCTAAAAATGAAAGCTTTGGTTTGACAGTCCATTTTAAGGTCTAAATGATGAAATTTTGGCATTAGACTTCATAAGGGCTAGCTTAAATTTGTATATCTCAAAAAATCTAATTAAAAAAAAAATCTCAATCCGATATCGTATGATCAAATTATGACTTCTGAAATTTGACATATGACTCGACTTTCTGATGTAGTGAATTTTACTCATGGATCTTATCTAACTTGTATTTGTAGTGGCCAAAATGAGCATCGAGTCCAAAAACCATGTTGGATCAATGTCCCTATCTTCCTACCTATTTATGCGTTGCTCGGAAATCCTTTCAAATTTTCTCAAGTTAGCGGTGCAATCTTAACTTTTGAGGTTCTATTGACTAGGAACAGGGGGCCTAGGGATTTCTGATATCTTATTTGCTACTACATAGGATAATATTTGTCCGAGAGCCATTCTGGATGCATATTGTAATATATCGGCCAGACAATCAATATTACATAATCTTTTATCATCTTCAGCACCTCTAAGCTTAGAATTCTTAAAGTACCATATATAATCTTCTCCAAATGACGGAGAAAAGAAGGAATTGGAGGTACTTCGGGGTACCTTTAGCTGGAATGGATAGCCAAACATGGAAGGCCTTTTTATTTGCGGGTTAGACCACATTACTATCAGCCGTCCTATCATCGATACCCACTTATTGTATGTCCTTAATACATGTTTTCCTTACTTTATTGGTAATAATGGAGAAGAAATTTGGAGCTTTTTTGTGGGGTCATCCTATGGGCTGCAAGGGGTTCATCTTCTTTCTTAGAAACAAGCGTGTACTTTCAAAACAGGATGGAAGATTGGATCCAAACTTTTGTTTGACGCTGATGCCACACTCTCCTTCATATCCAGTAGGGAGTAGCTCTAGGTCCACTTGAGCTCGCTCATGGAACTCGGTCGTGGGTCATCCTATGGGCCGCAAGGGGTTTCATCTTTTTCTTAGAAACAAGTGTGTACTTTCAAAACAGGATGGAAGATTGGATCTTATAGCTCTATACAAATGAAGACAAGCGTTGCTTGATAAACTTGCTGCTCAGATGGTTCTCAAGCTCCATTCTTTATGGACCCACCAAGTACAGATTCACGAGATCTTGGCATAGTTATAATAAACTAGCAAGATGTTCTACCATTTGGGCCAAGATCTTGGCTACGGTCATAGGGTCCAATTTCAGTAGATCTGAATGCTTGGCCGACCTACTTAAACATTGGATGTTAATTACTCTAACATGACCATAAGGGATCTAATATCCCTTGGTTAGCTACGAAATAGGGATAGAATACATGTTCTCAGCAGAATTGGTGCTACAAATTTGTATAATCCCTATTGCTTAGGGTCTTTGGCTGGATCAATATTTGCTGGGGCAATAGTAGGGTGGATCATATATATGTTCCCTGTATTCCAACTACTTTGGTTTCGGTTACTAATAGATCATTCAAATGGCACATATTTGCAATGGCAAATATTTCGCAGTGGAATGTTGGCAGTGCCTTGATAACATGTTTGCGGTGAGTCTTTAGACTACTCCTTTACCTGAATTAAAGAATATCATCTCTAAATCTCCGTTAGAGAAAGATCTGAAACTCATCATGGCACATATTCCCTGGCTTCTT
Organism: Elaeis guineensis; assembly: GCF_000442705.2. Lineage (NCBI taxonomy): Eukaryota > Viridiplantae > Streptophyta > Magnoliopsida > Arecales > Arecaceae > Elaeis > Elaeis guineensis. Next base: position 7,471,478 of record NC_025994.2, read on the forward strand.
TGGAGGGCTCAAAATGAGTGGATATTTCAGAATATATCCACCAGTCCAATAAAACCAGTTAGAAAGACTCTGCACATGCTACCTCAGAGTAACCTTCACTCTCCTTGAGCTCAGTCTAATGATCAATCATGGCACTGGTGAGCTGCTGCTGCTACTCACCATGGGAATTCTCAAACTGAATTTTGTTGCCTCTGTCCGTGCGTTCCACTTGGTTGCTGCAGCCTACATCATCCCTGATCAAACGGGTAAGCTGCTATGAGCTAGAGGCAGACAACTGCCGCCCTCTTTAATCGCTTTTGTATAAATGGCAGCCACTGTGGGTGGAAGGCGTTCAGTAACTGTTGTAAGATGGCTGGCTTCAACTCATGGGCATTTTAGTTCATTACATCCTCTCTTAAAAGATTTGGTATCATGGGAACAAAGACTTGATCAATTATTGAAGGTAACTCATATATATCAAGAGGAAATTCGGCTGCTGACTTATCGACGAATCAAGCTCGGATTACCATTTATGCTAATGATCTTGTTTGCCCTGAGCTTGCTGTTGTGCTAATGGCCGACGTCTGTGGACTGTGTTTCGAATGATGATGAAGCTGATACAATCTACCACCTCCTTCGTGATGAAGGGTGGCTTGGGGTATCACTGCTCCTAGTTTTTCTACTACAGTAGTGGTCATCTGACCAGCTAGATGGTAGTTGTTTATCCAACTCAGCTCTAGTTCATCGAACCTGGTTCTTCCTTTGTTGCCTCACTGTTGGCTACATCATGTGTCTGTTTTCAATCCACCTTATGAGATAACCAATCTTTGTTTCTTATTGATCATATTATGCATCACGAGTTACACCTTATGATTCGCACACAGTTTATGCTAGTTTTTCATACCAGGATTGCTATTCCAAAATTGATATATCTGATACTCTCGCTTAGTCTTCACAAGAGAACAGTGATTACACTTTCAATCTTTAGATGGATCCACCTTGTTATCAACTCAAGTGAAGAAGCTTTGTCGGCCGAATATCGCTGGGGGTGGAATTTTTATGTCATTCAATTGCTGAGTTTTTGAGGGCCCTGGTTTGACTGCTACCACAAAGGAATTAGGAATGGGAGCCGATAGCTGTCTATGTCCTTCAACCATGGGGGTTCTAATAGCAGAAGGGCTTTTCCTCTTCGCTTGTTGCTGTGGCTGGTCCTTATCAGAAACCATGGTGATGTAGAAGATTTTAGTGCTGTAATGTTTGGCTCGACACTTTCTCTTGTAGCATGGGATGTAAAATAAACTTCTATTGGTGGCTCTTAATTCCAGCATAAAGCTCCTTTTCTTACCGAAAAAAAATCTAGTGGACGAAATATGCTGTTTTCGGGTGATGTGACTATGCTAGTTGAGATAGTTTTGCTTGTGCAAAAGATTTCTTCGAGTCATCATATCAGATAAGTTGGCACTATACGTACACCATATTTCAGTACGTGAATGTGTCAAACTCCTTTTCTGTGCCAAATTAGTATGGTATGCTCTGTATAAATCAAGCATGTTTTGTATAAAAATGATTACCGATTGGTATTTCACATTTATAGTTTCTATGATTTGTATATGTTGCGGTCAAAGGTCGAATGGTTTGAAGAATTAGATCGATCTTCTCTCCTATATACGGAAGATATTGTTCGCTTTGGCTCTAGTTATTTTGGGCTTCAGTGGACTTTGATGGCTTCAGCGGGTGCCATTGACTTTGCCAAAAACTCATCTCGTTTGGTTATAGTGGGTTTTGGCCGTTTCAAGTCTCGTGATTTTGCCTCCTTCCGCAGCAGTATGTATTTCACTGTAAATAGTTGGTATGAACCTATAGTCTAAATCATCCAGAAACAAGACTTTCTTTTCGATCGAGTTTGAAATGTTTTATGAAACCCACGTAGACCTTTCACTGTTTGGACTTTGGGCCATGTGTTCCCATTGTTGAGGAAAAAAAAGGGCCAGTGAAACATCATTGAAGACATGGAAGGCACAAAGAAATAAACCTTCTGGCTATTCCAGTAGTCCCCTCAACCTATGAGAAAGAAGCTTGTACGTTATGCCAAGAAAACCACGTCAAGTTACAGGGACCATAACCATATCATTGCAATTTTCTTGGAAGACTTTTGAGCCTGCAAAGAAGCTTTCTTTATCGCTCTTGGATATCGACGTACGATATTTTGCATGGCTAAGGGTTGTATCTTTCATCTGAAAAGAGCTCGGAGTTTTTGGACATCCATGTAGGACATGATCCAATAACCGACACCGTAAAAAAAAAATCAATCATCTTTTCACGCGAAAGATACAACCGAATCCTATTTGCATTCCATGTTAAATTATAGTATATGCTAATGAGCATAACACATGAAGATCCAAGATCTTTTATGGTGCGCTGTTTGTACCAGGGAGTTTGCTGGAGCGCTCGATTGCCATCATCGTGAAATAGATGATCATCAAACAAGATATCTTTATATATCATATATGGTATGTATTGGGATAGATCCTCGTCGCCTAGCCTACTATCCTTCCTCCTCACCTCCCAACCGACCAAGTGCGCTACAATTGGTTTCTTCTCATCTTTGCACCGATCGATCTGCTGTAATTCAACCGACTTGGACTACTCTAGACCTGATCGGCATTCGACCGCCCAAGATTGATAGGATTTGACGGCCAATGGCAACAACCTAATCTAATCGATATTTAACCGATGTGGTTCGACATGCAATCTACGACTCACTGTTGATATTCGGCATATAGTCGACTACGGCCTCGATATCTTAGGGGGTCATAGCATCTCAGCTGATGTCTTTGAACTCATGAGTTCTCGGATTGATAAGAATACCGATGTAAGATTCGACTGTGGAGCTCATCATAAGGCCGATTTCATTAAAAGACCAACCTCATCAGAAAGCCTAGGTCATCAGAAGGCCGATCTCATCAAAAGGCCGAGGTCATCAGAAAAGATCGATAGCTGAGCTCACCAGAAGACTGACCTTATTATCATCTGGACACGTGTTAATATCAGAGAAGATTATCTGAAAATTATATTGGTCAAAGTCTACTTCTAGGTCAGATCGGCTTAATATCGATCTGGTTCAACTCAGCTCAATTAAACACTGATCTGAGCTAACCTGAATTGACTCTTGATGAAGAATTATGATCAGTTTGACTATCATCGACCTGCCATATGGGACATCGGTCCAGAAGGGACATCGGTCCAGAACCGATGTGATCCCAAAATATAGACGGTTATTTTACAGCTGTCTTCCGGCTTGCTACAGTCATGTTACAGCTTATCGCCATATGGATAGTCGCCCATGAGCGGCCCATTATTCGATTTTAACGATAACTAATGAGGTAACTACCTACCAAATGCCATAACTCTCATATTTTGAATATTCAAGGATGGGATTACATGATAACAACTTTTTTAGTTCTATAAATTTCGGTAAGCAATGGAGGATCAGGTATACAAAATCAAGCTAGACTACACCTATTATTTTGAGCTTTTATTTTAGCTCTCTGGCTGTTTTTTTTTTTTGACTAACTTAAGCATCGAAAAATTTTTCATCAGATAATTTTCAATCAATAAATTTATTTTACAGATTTTTTGTCCTTCAACATCAAGGTACAGTAGCTTGACTTCCGAGCGATTACTTCGTCGGAGAAAAACTACAATAGCACGATTCGTTGACCGTCCATCTGCTGACGTTGAGCGTTGCATCGGATCCCATGATACAAATTTCGCAATGGATCTGTGCTCCGTGTGTAAAGGTTTTTAGTGTAAGACAGCTACATATGTCAGGTTGGCTCGTCTTGCTTTGCCGCTTAAATGGTGCAGCCACAGAGCATATGCAAAGCTAGGATGCGAGACAGCTGACCATGTCTAGTTGTTGGTCACTTCTAATGTTCCTTAGACAACATGTTACAGCTGATCACCTCCTCCGACCAACTTCCCTCAGGAGTAATTGCTCTCATTTCTGCAACCCAGGCATTCAAAGTCACCATTAAAACTTCTTCCACTTCTCTTTCATACTAAAAAAAATATACAATATTCCAATAGCTGAGAGCGATTCAGATTTTTGAGGCAACAATTCACCAAGTTCTAAATTTTTCACTACACCAATTAATGTGAAATTCCAGATGCAGATTAAATTCTTTCACTGTATAAACTTAAAATCACAAACATACAAATTAAATTTGTAAAATAGATGAGAGCAATCATTTGATCAAGATTAGAATATGAGAATTCTATTCAGCAAATTCCTCACAGAAAAAAACAATTAAACCAAATTAATTAACAATAATCCAATATCTTTCCCATCTATTAAACTGATTAGGCCCATGGCGACACCTTAAAACTATGTATTCATACAAGTAGAATTTCGTATACATATACTTATTTTAGAACCTGATGTAGAACTGTCAGCATAGTCCAATATGAGTACCTAGCTCAGTCAAGCTTAGGTACCCAATAATTACTCTGTAGTGTTATTTTAAGTATTACATATGGGATTAGAAAGAACAAAACATTGTAGCTGTTTAAGCGTATCTACATTCATGACCGGCGCTTGGATCCACCATGAACTCCATTATCCTTCCAAGCTCATCCCAGTTGTTATCTCTGAAGAACTCATTCGTGCTCGTATTCGGAATGTTTGGATACAATGTTGTCAAGGGAGCCTGAGGTACTGAGTTCCATTGGCTTGCAAGTGACTGGTTCTTTTCTTCATAATAACTAGTAATTGACTTCATTTCACCCTGTGGAATGTTTGAGGAACCGAAGCACTTGTATTCGTCTCCGGTATCAGACTCAAAGCTGCTTGTTTTGGAACTTGAATCAGTTGGCATTTGCTTGCTGGTTGATGATTTCAAATCCTGTGGATATTTCCTGGAGGAAATATTCCTCTTGAAGATTCGACATATTGTCCAAATTTCCTACAAGATATTTAGGAAAGCTATTAGCACTTCCAGAGCCTCCAAGCCATCAAAGATCGAAGAAATTAATAGAGTGGAACGAGAAGTAGTCTCACAGCTTCTTGGATGCTTGGAGAGATGTCATTGTTCTTGGCACTAGCTGGGAGGCGGAACTCATGCATCATCCAATCAGTTTTGGTGCCTTTTCCTGCACTTCCTCTATAGTAAACCAAAGACTTCTTTAGGCCGATGCAGTCACCAGCATCGCCGGCAGAGTATACCGGCCTGTCGATCCCGGTCGCCTTCCAAAACCCAGACCCAGTCACCCTGTTGGGCCTTATGCTGTTCCTGTACTTCCTTCCCCTCAGACAGAAGAAGTACCATTCCTTCTCCCCTCCGACAGTGCTTTCTACAAGAAGTCACAAAGGGAACAGAGACCTATGAATTCGAGCTAGAAACAAATTTTTGTTAGTTCGAAAAATAACAGGTTACCAGTCTGGACATGCAGTGCAATCTGTAACATCTTATAATGAATAATTAATTAATCTTATGTACTAGTAACTTGATTCCCCATAATGAGCTGTATCTTACCACTATTGCCTTAAGTTGGATCAAAAAAAAAATGATCTATTTGCTTGAAGAAGAGAGCAATATATACCCAAGTTTTCCTTTCTATTTAGTAATGCATATATTATGGTTGTTCTAGTTGAAATTTATCTAACTACTGCTTCATATATAATTATTTCGTTCAATAATACACAGAGAAATAGAAGGACCAATTTATGCCGTCCAATCAGAATATATCATTATCTCTCGTATCATAGAAAAATAAATGAAACAAGCAAAACCCACTGATTATGAAGTAGAGATAGCTATTCAATCATTTTTAATAGCCATCATTAATGTCAGCTAGAAGAAGCAAAAGAACATTAATTAGTAATATACAAAAAAGGGGAGCTCAACTTACTTGGAAGGTCCCATGGATCATACTTGTAGATATCTATCTGCTTGATTATTTCTATAGTGAGAGGCTTCTTCTCCACCTTCCGACGGAGATAAAACCCGACGAGCTCTTCATCGGTGGGGTGGAACCGGAATCCGGGAAGCGGCACATCCTCCTCTTCTAGTACTACTTCTTGCTCAACCCCAGCACACTTCTTGTCCATCTTCTCCTCCATCACTCTATCTGTATCTCTATCTCTGGCTCTCCTTCTATAGTTTGTTGTTCATGTAACAAGGCCTTGGAATGAATAAATTAGAGCCTATTGTATCAGGGTGAGCTCGATTTCTCAAGCTATAAATGTGAAGCCTTTCATGGGTGAAGTCATGAAAGGTGGTAGCCTGGGCCTTGGTCCAAGTCAGGAACTTTGAACTCTCCCCCATGTGTACATTTCCACTCATAGACTTCTTCCACAACGGAGGGCAATATCTGGTCCTGTACGGCTGCGTTAAATGGGAGAGATACTAAGATCCTCATAGCACGCGCGAGGCACGTGATGGAAGAGATAAAGTCGTGGCCAAAAGCACCATGATCTTTGACTTGGTGGGAGAAGATGCCAGCCGTCTGATCCACCGCCTACTTTAAGACTGTCGGAAACGCTGGGTCCATTAGTCGGATGGTGATAAGGCCTCGATGGCTAAGGTGTCCCCTTGCTGAGGCGGTGGGTGCCACGTTTCCGATGGTTTTTGATTATTAAAATGTTCCGCAAGTCAGTATACCGACGTCTCCTTTGTTTATGTTCTCCACGTGCATAGAATTGTGGAAAGGTAGAGAGGTAGGGACAAAACTTTGAGAAGCTTCCTCTACCCCACCCTTTTCTTCCAAATGCCCTTCCGGATTTCAAACCATTCCCATGGGGCAAACTAGGAGGATTGAAGTCTACGACCATGTAATCTCTAGCCATTCAACCAATCTACTCTTGATGAATTTAAAATGTGGGCCACATTGATATCCTAAATATCAACTCAAAATTGAGCCATGATGCATGGGATTAAGAAATGTAATATGAAAAAAAAAAGAAGATAATTTTATATGTTATTATAAAGTGAGAGAATTAAGATTTCATTCATGTTACCGATGGAAAATTTTTTTTTGATAATTGGACAGATGGCTAGGGTTTAGATCTGATTTTGACTAATACTTAGAAAAATAAGATCATTTACATGGGCCCCTCAAATATGTAGCCAACTACTTACCCATCTTTTCAATGAAGAAAAAAGTCATATAATGACTATTGAAAAGAAAAATCATAGGGCTATTATTAGCTGGATTTTAATTTTAATTTATTCATATACATGTTGCGATGTGAATCAGATTTTGACTAATGTCATCCAACCTCGTCATAATTATGCATCAATCCTGTTGCAAATATATTTGGTGACACAACTAAAATTTAAATTTATGCTATTTAAAATATCAAGAGATGATTAAACAAACCATGCATTATAAATGACAAGCACAAATTTATGAACTAGAACTATGTTAAATAGGCAAGAAATACTTGATTCAAAGTAATCTCAAACATTGATTTGTGATGTACATAAGATTAAAATATCTGTAATTATCATTAGGTGGAGGAAGAAAAATTTGCTTCCAGTAAATATATGAATGTCAACGTAAAATCCCAAAAGAATCGCCGCCTTCCACATTCGTTTTGACATAGAGTTGTTCTTGAAGTTGACATAACTTAACATTAATACAATATTATAACTAGATAATCTTTGAATTTAAGACTTAAAACAAAAGAGACAACAAACAACATGTACTATTTAAATTCTCATTCTCCTTCCTCAGAAAGAAATTGTGGAGATGTTGAAATTTCATTGAAATGTAGTCACTTTCCTTCTGTAACTCTCAAGTTTAGGACAACTAGCAAGAAATATATTCAAATATTAGCATGCTTTGCACTTCAAAAAAAAAAAAAAAAAAAAAAATCAATATGAATGGTTAATGAAATTTCAAGAACATGTTAAGAAAATAACTTAAAATATAATTTATGCACAAAAGATAGAGCTTGTAATATATATATATATATTTTTTGTCTGAGGTCTTTCATATATGAATGGAATTTTCTTTGGACTAGAAACAAATCAAGGAAAAACATCTTACGCAATAGCAAGGTTCATGAGACAGTGTTTGATTGTCTTTTTTTCATCAACACGAGATCAATTGGGTCCATAGAATATCATTTTTTTAATATCATCATTGAGGCATCCTACGTCATGTTGATAAAATTAAAAGACATGCCACATTGTTTGTCCATGTTCATTTGTCTTAAATTTGCAATGACGATGTGAATAATTTATTAGCAGCCTACTCCGGAGATATAAGCTCTCTCGGCCTAGTTGGTTATGGTCACATCCAAATCAAGCATTAGTCTAGAATAAAAATAGAAGATCAACAGAACAATTGAAAATTAAGGATAAAACCTAGTAGAGGGTTTTCCATGATAGGCATCTAATTAAGAGGTTTAACTGAGGTTGCTAGATGTGGATCTAGTGTCGGCTTGACCTGGATAGGAGAAATCTAGACCAACGAATTGAGCTTAAAAGTTCCATCCAAATTAGCTTATGTCCACCTGAAACTAAATTAAATGAGTCAAGTCCAGATAACCAAATTCTTGAAAAAAAAAAGTCCAAATAGACCTAATTTGAGTAATGTCATGCATTTCCCACAATCATATTTTTAACACAAATTAATATCTTTTCCCTTTTTATCACATAACCCTTCCATCCACCTTTATATGTTAATCACAAAAGATTTCCAAACTATAGAAGCTTGCCTACTATTAAGCACATGAAGAGGGAGGACAAATTTGTGGGACATATGAAACTTGTGCTAGTCAATCAATCTATTCCCTCATGCCTTGAACAAGGAAAAAGGTGAAAGAAGAAAACCATAAATATGAGGGCCCATCATTTTGACAATTTAGACTGTCAAACATGGTGGCCTATATGTCCTAAGTTGGAGGTAGAATAATGACATTCTCTTGAAAAAATATATTATGATCCCTTAGAAGCTAGAGCCATCAACTTGATTTTTTTGACAATATTGTTTGGTAGCTGAGGTATCTGTTTAGTATGCATTTATATTTTCATCTATCTTTTCATATTTTCTAAATCCGGAAAGTGATAAACAAAATATACCTTCCGTAACTCTTGCATAATGATCAAGACTTCAATCTCATTTTATGTGGAAAATGCTCATCACTGTAGTTGTTGCTCTCACGCAACACTCAGAGGACAGTATTGTTTCATAGTTCTTGCATCACGGTCAAACTTCTATTTGATTTTTTAAAATAAAAATACTTAATAGCTTCATCTTATGTGTTACTCCATTCTTCGGACTGACATAACACTTGTTCAATGGTTCAATTCTCACGTGGCACGACCATGGATCGGTCGGAGTACTCTGGCCATGATGTCACATACCAACAATGCATAACTACAAATTCTTGGGGTCTGAACCAGTATGGTTATGGCATCCGTATGCCATCTTATCCCCAAATTCTTTTTATTTCATCTATTACTATGAGTATTGGTCAACAAAGCATGTAGTTCATTTAATAATTAAGGATATCTTTTTTTGAATGAGATTTGATTACAAGGATACCCGCATATTTCTTATTTCTTAGTTATTTATTAGGCATGCAAAGGGGTGTATTTAGAAAAAGAAAAGTGTACCCATAAATTAAAGTGGGACAAAAGCCATGTAGAGACATTCAATGAACTTAGGATTTTGTTGCTTAAGTAGACATCAACATATTTTTTGTTTTGATTGGATTGATGAACCATATTAGTCTGGTATGAATGCATCCAATAGTATCAGAAAATCTAATATTGTGGATAGATTGAGCCATAGCCAAATAGTCAACTATGGATAATCTTTAAAAATGCTCAACAATAAAAGAGGCAATCCAATCTACAACTTTATTTGTCTTTCCATAAATATGATTGATCTGGAATACTGCATAGTCACCTGCAAACCACAGAATATCTTGAAGCAAGGGATGCCGAATCGCTGCACTAGACTACCCCTGGATGCACCTGGTCACCATAGAAGAATTGCCCTCTAGATGACTATGCTCAACCCACAAACAAAGCCTAACATAGCTCAACCCAAACCAAACAGCTCTCAGCTTTGCATCAGACATAGCCATGTCATGTATTTGACTACCACCAGCAGCAATGAAATGGGAGTTTGGATCTCTGATCACCGCTTTGGATCTACCTATATGGCCACCATTAGATACATTACCATCGAAGTTTATCTTGAGGAAAATTGGGGGTAGGGGCTCTTAGGTGATATAGATCACCTGATTCTTAATAAGAACTAAAGGAAAATCCCAAATGTCCCCCACTATCGTTGCTTGATAATGACTCTGAATGTTCCTAGCTAGCTAGATAAATACATCGGACATCCCAAGATCTAGCGGCATCTTTACTAATACACGCCCTAAGATAATCGAGAAATGCATCCATTGGTGCCACTGATGACAAAATCAAACAAGCTATTATAAAGACCTCACACCTGATGAGTGCTTGGGTCTTAGAAGAGCATGTGAGCCACCAACTCCTCTACATTCAAAGATGCCAAATAGTCAACCCATAGATAATATTTAGAAATGCTTAGCAACAAAAGAGGCAACCTAGTCTGCAACTTTGTTTGTCTTTCGATATACATGATAGTCTAGAATACCGTATAGTAACTCGCAAGCCACCGAATGTCTTGAAGCAAGGGATGCCGAATTGCTGCACTAGACTACCCCTGGATGCATTCGATCTCCATAGGGGAATTGCCCTCTAGGTGAATATGCTCAATCCATAAACAAAGTCTAAGATAGCTCAATCCAACCCAAGCAGCCCTCAGCTTTGTAGCAGGCACAATCATGTCATGTATCTGACTACCACCAGTAGCAATGAAATGGGAGTTAGGATCTCTAATCACAACTTTGGATCTACCTCTATGGCCATTGTCAGATACATTACCATTGAAGTTCACTTTGAAGAAAACTGGGGGTAGGGTCTCTTAGGTGATATAGATCATCCGATTCTCAACAAGAATCAAAAAGCAATTCCAAATGTCCCCCACTATCAATGGTTGATAATGACTCTCGAAGATCCAGATGTTTTTAGCAAGCCAGATAAATACACCGGACACCCTAATTAAGATCTAGCGGCATCTTTGCTGGTGCACCCCCTAAGATAATCAAGAAATGCATCCACTGTTGTCACTGATGACAAAATCAAACAAACTATTATAAAGGCCTCATACCTGATGAGCCCTTGGGCACTAAAAGAGCATGTGAGCCATCGACTCCTCTATAGTCACAGACGTCAAATAGTCAACCCATAGATAATCTTTAGAAATACTCAGTAATAAAAGAGGCAATCCAGGTTGCAACTCTATTTATCTTTCAATAGACATGTCTAGTTTGGAATACCGTATAGTAACTCGTAAGTCGCTGGATGTCCTGAAGCAAGGGATGCCGAATGCTGCACTAGACTACCCCTAGATGCATCCAATCACTAGAGGAATCGCCCTCTAGATGAATATGCTCAACTCACAAATAAAGTCTAATATAGCTCAACCCAACTTAAGCAGCCCTCAGCTTTGCACCAGGCACAACCATGTCATATATTCGACCACTACTAGCAGTAGTAAAATGGGAGTCACGATCTCTAATCACAGCTCTAGATCTACCTTTATGTTGGGGCAGATTCCTCAATTGTGAAACACAAATCATCCACCCAAGATCACAATAATGTCCAAAAAATGGATGTTGATACCGTATGAGAAAAAAAAGAAGAAAGAATAACAAACAAACATAATAAAAATACGTGGATCAGCCTCATGCCTACCTTTACAAGATGTACATACTTTACTATGAGAGAAACAAAATCAAAGAATATAAGAGGAACTCATCACTCAATCCTTATACAAGAGTCTCTCAATAAGAAGTCCCAAAATCCTCACAAAATTCTCTCTGTTAGGAGATCCCATGAAATGACTACCGTCTACTGTCTGACAGTCTGCCTGAAGTCCCTGCTTCTACTCTCTGCCAGTGCCCTCTCCAGGATCTGCTGCTGCTATCGAACTCTCTCTCTCTCAGATGCTGTTGACTCTCTGTCGAACCACCATGCTACCACTGCCTAACTCTATTGCCCATAGGGCCTCTTAAAGGCCTCAAATAGAGTCCAATCCGAGTCCAACACTTTATGGCCACTATCAGACACATTACCATCAAAGTTCACCTTGAGGAAAATGAGGGGTATGGGCTCTTAGGTGATATAAATCATCTAATTCTCAATAAGATTTTAATGGTAGTCCCAAATGTCCCCCACTATTTGGGGCTCTTCGATGGAGCACGACTACATGACCTCAACTGCCTATATGAGTACTTCTCCAAAGTGAATCTTGATGGTTGATAATGACTCCCATAGATTTGGATGTTCCTAGCAAGCCAGATAAATATATTAGATACTCCAAGATCCAGTACCATTTTTGCTGGTACTACCTCCTAAGTTAATCTAGAAATGCATCCATTGGTGTCACTGATGACAAAATCAAATAAACTATTATAAAGGCATCACACTTGATGAGCCCTTGGGCACTAGAACAGCATGTGAGCCACCGGCTCCTCTATAGCCAAACATGTCTCGTAGTTGAGAGCAAGGCTCATCCCCCACCTACACAAATCCTCTTAAGTCGGGAGGCAACCCTAGGTCACTTTCTAGAGAAATGGAGCCACTCTTAAGAGAACATCCAATCTCCAATTTCATATTCCAACAATCCATTGCTCCTACTCATCTTTGTAAAGCTTGTAAATATCCTTGGTCTTGACCTTTGAACTATAGTTGAATCGTCAAAATGAGCTGTCAGAGGTATCAAATATAGGAATCGACATAGAGATGATCCTATCAACAAGGTAATTGTCAAATAGCGATAAATGAGAGCCATATCTCATCTTCTCTCCCAAGGATAAATAAATCACAAATACGAATATCTGGATCCACCTTAGTGCTGACCATAGTTAGCCACTGCCTCAGGAAAAGGTCCAATAGCCAAGAATCTCTAAGCATACTCACCAACCACCCATTCCCAATTGACCACCTGATGTTGGCCAGTCCATTAATTGGAAATGATCACTAATCTTTTTTCAAACAAAGGAGCTACTTCGACTTACCCAAATATCACCAAAAGACCTCCATAAGCTATACTTGGCCTATCGAACTCTATAAACTCTCAACCTTCATTAAGTACCTCACTGTATGTCTGGCCATCAAGGTCTCTTTTTCTAATCAACAAAGACTGTATACCAAGACTGCCATCTTGCAGAGACTGATAAATCATCCCCTAAGCCACCAGATGCACTCCACTTGCTCCACCATAAGTCTCCTATAGAAAGTCCCTAAATATCTACTCAAGCCTCACTAAGGAGGCCTTGGGAAGCATGGTATTTGTTATAAGAAAGAAATGGAGCTCAAAACAAACTGAACTAAGGTGACCCTATCTATCATGGTGAGCACCCTCAACTGCCATCCCTCCAACCACCCTTGGACCATCTACTCAACTGCTCCAATCCATTTCGATTCCAATTTCAGCCATGAACCAAATACATCCTGAATGTCTTGTCATAGTTTTCTCTTTTGTTAAGCTCCCATATGAATGTGTGGAATGAGGAGCATCTTGTGCATATGTGTTACCTAGTTTGAGTACCTAGTTAGATATATCATTTACTCATAATGGTTATTAATGTAAGCCACAATCTTTTTGGAAAGAACCACTCAACTTTCAACTTGATTAGTTTGATAAAAAGCATATCGAGTCCTCTGTAGACTATCTCCTATTTATTGAATGAAAGTGATTTGTTTTAGGACTAATCGTTCCTTTTAAAAATAAAAATGGGGCATATTTGAGTCTGGTACAAGTGAATATGCTGAAGCTATGTTAATACTTTGAGCTCTCTAGGCAGCTTGTATAAATGGTTGTATTGTTTCAGCCTTTTGCTGATGTGATAAAGGAGGAACACTTTTTGATATATATTTCTCAAAATAAAATATGTAGATGTCATTTTGTGCCCATTAGATAGTGAACGTGTATGACAAATATTAATAAAAACAATGCTATCAATCTACCTCACACTAGTTTCTAAATATTATTTCTTGGACTGACCCATCATTTCGTCTAATATGGTTGTGCACTACTTTTAGTAGATTGAGAAGGAATTCCAATTTTTCATAGAAAAAATTGTAGAGACATCTTTACAACTTTGGACCATTTAGACTTAGATTCTAAAAGTATAAAAGTATCAATTAGCCATCAAAAATTTAAATTTATTATAATGTGGCCTAGTCATTTATCTTTTTTAGAAAATATTATCACATGAGGGTTACTTGATAAATAATTTATTATAAAATTTTAGAAATATCCACATGCTAATTTAGCAAGGAAGTGTTATTTTGGCATAAATTGAAAGGGAGTGCTTTGAGATTTGTATAGATAGATAAATGATAAAGGATGGAGTGCTTTGAGATTTGTGTAGATGGATAGAGTGCTTTGAGAATTGTGTAGATGGATAGAGTGCTTTATGATGTTCGAGGCAGGTGGATGAAAGAGAATAGAGTACTTTGAGATTTATGTGAGTGGATAAATATAAGAATGGAGCACTTTGAAATCTATGGTGGTGGATGAATGATGGAGGATGGAGTGCCCTGAGATCTATCCATGCAAATGAAAGAGGACGGATTGCTTTGAGATTTATGCAAGTGGATCGATGATAGAGGATGATGTGTTTTAAGATCTATATAGGTGAATGGATGATAGAGAATGGAACATTTTAGAATCTATACAAACACATAGATATAGAGGATGAAGTGCTTTAGGATATGTGCAGATGGATGGATAATAGAGGATGGAGTATTTTAAAATATATGAGGAACATGGATGATAGAGGATGAAATTCTTTGAAATCTATGCAAATGGATGGATAATAAAGAATATAGTACTTTAAGATGTATATATATAGATGGATAATAGAGGATGGAGCATATTAAGGTCTATGAGCAGATAGATATGATGGAGCATAGAGTGTTTTAAGATATATATAGATAGATGAATAATAGAGAATGGAGTACTTTGATATTTGTGGAGGTGGATGGATGAGAGGATGGAGTATTTTGAGATCTATGTAGATGGATGAATAATAAAGAATGAGATACTTTAAGATTTATGCAGATGGATGACTGATAGATGATAGAGTATTTTAAGATCTATGCAAATGGATGGATGACAGAGGATGGAGAGCATTAGGGTTTATGCAGGCAAAATGGATCACAAATGAAGTGTTTTGAGATCTATACAATTGATGAATGAAAAAGGATTGAGTGCTTTGAGGTCTGTATAATGATAGAAGATGGAGTGCTTTGAAATCTATATAGATAGATGGATGAGAGAGGATAGAGCACTTTGAGATTGCATGAAAGTCATGATGTGAGGTATTCAAATTAAGAATATTTTGATCTTTTTTTTCACTCCATTAATTTTGTCAGGATCTAGATAAACAACAGGGCCACATTATAGAAAAATAAAATTTTGGGGGCTAAGTGAAATCTTTTAAACTTTTGGGGTTTAAGTATAATTGGACAAAACTTAAAGGGATGTTTTTGCAATTTTTTTTCTATACTTGATCTTTGTCATAGTTTGATATAATATCCTCGAAAAAAAAAAGCATAATAAAGTGTGTCATATATTTTTAAAATAAAAATAAAATTGTCCTCTAAGTAAGAATTTCGATCAATATTAATTGACGTCACATACGTTAGAAATCATTGGCAGAGTCCTAATTGCATACATTCATTCATGATATTTGACTTTATATAGATAGTGGCTTACAACAAGAGGACTATCTTGCTTGTGATTTGTGATGTTACAAAATATTAAAAAAAAAATAAATATTATTATTAATAGTTTAGTTGCAGTTGTCCTTGCTGTTGTTGTTGACGATGACAAAGATCATAGACTATATATTCTAACAGAAGATTATAATATTTGGCTCTAGTTTTGATTGTGTAGTGCTCTTTGGTCCCCCGTGAACATGAAAATGTAGTCATCCTCGGGCACAATACAAGCAACTAAATAATGAAATAATAAAATGTTTTTATTCCCTAACTATGGTTGACTTGGAAGTAGAAAACCAAAAGCGTGACATTTTTTGAGAGATCAAAAAAAAAATATTAATGTTATGAGGTGGCAATACCATGCAGCACAAAAGCTTTTTCCCACCATATGACATCAGAAAACTAGTAAAATCACGCATGGAAATTGGCAGGATGCTAGGAGGATGGTTGAGTATAGACTTATCATACTAATATTAGTGGGCTCAGTCATATCAAAAAAAAAAAAAAAAAAAAAAAAAAAAAAAAAAAAATATATATATATATATATATATATATATATATATATATATATATATATATATATATATATATATATATATATATAGTGGGCTCAAGCAACTTTTCTATGCACGAATCGGATATTCCAAATATTTTCTCAACTAAAATATTTAATAAACATTAAAAATTGCTATGCTTGAAATGTAATAAAAAAAAAAAAAGGGGAGAAATGTGACAGAATTGCTGATTGGCACCTTCTTACTCCAATCATATGCGCTAGACAGAGGGTTCTTGATCAAAGATGGAACTTGTATCATAAGTCTACAAAAAGGTAAGATTAAATAGACAATCCCCAATCATCATATGTTTTAAAAAATGGCATCTTAAAATTTCTTACTCACTTGAGTTTCATGATACATTGAGCTATATTGTGTCATCATACTTAAATTTTAGGATCTTTTTTCTTTTTTTTTTTTCTTTGAGAGAAAATTTAGGGCATTGGGTGTTCTGATCATGTAGAAAGAAGAAATTCCTCTAACCTACTTAACTTGAATATTTTAGAAGACTATTTAGAAAATAAAAAAATGATGCAAGAGGATATGGATCCCTTTTTTTATATGATTCATAAATTATGGTACATATCATGAATGGAAAGTAGAATTTATGCTCTTTACTTTCACTCCGATTTCTTGTTCATCAAAATCATGGTATGTGCTCTCTATTGCACCGATAGGGTTCTCCTTATTTAAACTGTATTATTCTTCTAACTAATAGAAGTCGCAAGTTCTTTACTATTTTATAAAAGTTCATTTTTTTCAATTCAATTGATTTCTTTCTCTAGTTAGAAGAGGATGGAAATTTTCTTTTTCTTTTATGTCAGTGAAATCCAACCTAAATCGGATTAGATTCCACTTTTAATCAAAAGAGTATGCAAATTATAAAATAATAAAAAAATTTTAAATTTTGAATTTTGGACAGATATAAAATCGCGGCTCCTACACCAAGTTCATCTTTAACCGCATCACCAAATTCTTTTTGAATGAAAAATTATGGCTTTTGAGCTTTTAGTATTCGAGCAGTCATGGATGTGGCAGATCTTGTTCTCCAAAAGCTTATGCAAATCTACCCAAAGTGGCTAGATTAGTCTATGGGGGGGTTAGATGAACCTCTTGAATCGCTAGACACTATGAGGAGACAAAATGCCTCCAAAAGTATTTTATCATTTCCAAGTAAATTCAAGCATGAATCATCATTGAACAATGGCTTTGCTCCTGATGATGGATGATCTGATAGAGTATGGTCAGCGTCACTGTTGCTTTTAAGTGCTGCCAAGATTTCCCTCCCAAAAAGGTGGATCTTGTTCATCAAACTTTTACCTTGTAGCCCCTTATTCTCTGCTTCTTTTCTTGGAAACAAGGATTAGAGGTTGATGTATGACTTGACTTCGTTTTCCTTTGCATCTGAGCCTGATCACTTTTCATCCCTCAGTGCTAGCCAATGTTGAAGGCCTCCTAAATGGGAAACAAGGTTAGCTTGATGAAAAGTATTAGTGATAGATTAACGGCGAAAACTGCGACCTAAGCTTGACTCGACTGATCCGATACGCTAGTTGAATTGCAATTTCATGCATAAAAAAATTCAGATTTTTGGCCGGCGGATCACAACTTAATCTCACTTTGGCTTAGTTTTGGTTGAAGACTCGGGCAAAGGGATGGATAGTGAATTGTGACTAAGGTTAGCACTGAAGTGTTTTTTTTTTTTTTTTCCTTTCTTTTTCTAGCACTCCTCTTTAGACCACATCTCAACAAAATTTTGATGAGAGAGATGGAGATGCTGAAAAAGCCACAAGGGCACACACATCCAAAGGCACACATGCATCACCTGATAAACAAATATAAAGGGGAAGAAAAATAGGGGCTGATGAAGTCCAACCTTCTAGCTCTTGTGGAAAACCTTGGCAGGTTTGGACCATGGTCCCAATTACAAGTCATGCTAATGTAAGAGAGAGTACTCAGTTGCACTTCTTGGTCAAACTTGGCTCCATATTGGAAAGGAGACTGCTATGAAAGCTTTGCTGATTTCCTTGACTTGGACGAAACAAAAAAAATAGCCGTTAGCCTTTTCAAGGATGCCCCAAGGAATCACATGCTAGACTTTGGGATATGATAGACTACAAGATAATATTAGGGTTTATGTGGGTCTTCTAACTCCCATGAGGATTCCTCTTTTGGACACACTAATTCCTGTCCTCGCATCAACTTTAGCCATCCATTTAGACCATGGCTAAGGTGGCCATGTACAGTCCAAATTAAGGTTGGCCCCATGGCCTTTCGTCATATATGAAGGGCTTTGGATCACAACAATTCTACGAGCATTTATAGCATTTACACTAATAACCAGTTATTGTGACACATGAGGCATAGGATGGGACAAGTGGTTGGTTGGGATTATAATTGAAAGCTTGACTCCTGCGCTTTCCAGTCTTTGGTTGTTACAAGATTTTTCAAACAAGCCTTTGAGGTGGTAAAAGCAGTCAGGTTTATACAGCTATTAGTCCAAAAATCTCTCGCTTGTTTTCATTATATTTTAGAAACTGTGCAGCACGATTTGGGAGCAGTTTAATTAGCATGGATTTGGACAAGTCGTATATATATTTTTCCAAGCTAATAAAGCCATGGGCTCCCTCTAGAATTGTAGGGGGCCACTCTCATTCAAAACAAATGCAAATATGTATGAGATTGGAAAATGGTATGTCTCACCAAAAAAATCACAGAAAACCCTCAGGAATGGCTTTAAACCTGTTGCCCGAAAAAGAAAGGGCGGGTGCCCGGGGGTTGCTGTGGGGCAAGGGTAAGATAATTCTTGGCATCACTTTCAATTTTTTCTTATTTTCAAATATAGAAATAAAAATTTTATTTTAAAATTTTAAAAATTATAAATATATTTAGTATAGTCAATTTTTTTTAAAAAAATATAAATATAATGATGCTGGTTGAGGCAGCTTAGTAGTGGTGAAGATAATAAAGGCTATAGTGATACTGATCACAGTGATCATCAAGGGCTGATTAAGAATGTGGCAATAATGGTAGTGATAGTGAATATATAAATGATGTAATAGTGATAGCTATGATGGTAGTGCTATACTAAAGGCCATGGTGGTAGTGATAGTATGATAGAGATGGTGGATATGCTTGATCTAATTGAGGAGAAGAAAATTTTCTTCAATCTGCTCAATTGAAATCTTGTAAAGTGGAGCTCACATCCTTTTTCTTTCTCTTTATTTATTCTTCACACTATAAAAAGAGATATATAATTCTTATTTATGATAGTGATCCATCCATATATAATTTGGATTTGATTCCTCTTCTTATCTTTTAGAAGGATGTCCACTCTTGAACAAGTTGGGTTGGACTCATCTTCTTAGTTCAAATAGGACTAATACTCTAAAATATGATAAATATAAAAAATTATAAAAAATATAATAAACTCTTATATATAATAGAGCTTGAGTTCTACATCAACTTTGTCTTTCATCACTTTATTCAATTCTTCATAGATTGAAAGATAACTTTCGATCGAAGTTATTCTCGAAAAATAATATTTTGATTTGACTAACTTATTTCGAGATTCAAATGATAGAATTTTGGTCTAACTGAGCCTCTAAGGGGTTAGTTCAAAATTGTAGATCTTGAAAAGATGATCAATTTCAAAAAAAAATATCATCTCAATCAGACATCATGTAACCAAGTTATGGTCTCCTGAAATGTGATTTGGTTTCTTGATGTAGCGAATTTTGCTTCTAAATTCTATCCAACTCTTACTCATAGTGGTCAAAGTGGACCACATTAAGTTCGAGGATCTTTCTAAATCAGGGCTCCCATTGTTTTGAGGATTTAGCTTTTATTAAATCAAAATTATAGATAGAGAATGCCTGCTTTTCCATCTTATGGTTGAACCGCCTAGCTTTGCCTGAAGATGGTTTTTGACCTCGGTCTTCTTTGCTCTTCTGTCTTAGTAAACCTCCTAATTTTCTCCCACATTTAGACTTTGTGGCAAGGATGCTTCTTGTTGTATTTCTCATCATCGATGATGACTACAGTGACTCCCCCTTGATCTCGATCTCAATTGATTGATCGGTGAAGCCAAAGGAGAGCTTGGCTTATCTGAGTAATATCAGTTTCTCATACCATCATCATAAACTTGCTTTAGGAATTAACAAATTGCTTTGCCTAGACAGTAGTCATAAGATTTACGTTTCATTGTATTTTGGAGACATTGATCAAGAATTTCTTTCCAACTTTTATGAGATGATACATTCCCTACCATCTATAGAAGACTACATCTTGATCTTGAAGGTATGAGCTTCCAAGGATAACCTTACAAACATTTAAAGAGTACTTCATAAGTTACTTTACCATGATAAACTTGAAGGCATATTGCTTCGCTATCTTCAACTTGACATCTTTTTGCATCTAACTGAGAGGGTAAGAACATGGATGAGGCTTGATTCATAACCCCAACTTTTAAACCATATTTTCAAAGATGAGATTATTTTGACTACTAGGATCTACAGTAGTCTCCATGATGCTTTGCTTCACTAGGATCTTCAAGTAGAAGAGTTCTTCTCACATTTCTAGATGTGCCTTAGTTGCTGTCTTAGATTTTCTCGCCATCAAATTCAACTTGAAGTTTGCTTGCTTGAGTTTGGGTAGCTCCTCAATCTCCACAAAATTAAGGATTGTCTTCTCTTTCTTCTTAGAATCATCATCTTTTGATTTTTCTACTTTGGCTTCAACTCTAGTGATGCTTCCAATACTTCTTAATGTGTCCTGAAGCAGTGATCATAATAATTTTTTTGAATTGTGTTGACTTATTTTTTGCCTTGCTTTCCCTTTTGGTTTGATGTTTCACTATCTTTCTTAAATTTGTCGCCCTTTTTGCCTTCTCTAGGCCGATTCTTCTCCTTAAATAGCCTTTAAGCTAGCTTCACTGATGTCTTTAACTTTGAAGAGCTTCAGCTCCTTTCATATGCCCCTCATGAAAGCCTCCAATATACTTCATGAGAACTACATGATCATCGATAAAGATTTCGAGAAAGATTGCTTGCTTATGAAACTCGATGGTGTAGTCTTGGCTGGATTGAACATAATTTTATAGTAGATATTGTCACTTGATCCATATCCTCCTTATGGTTGATTAGATAATTTTTTTTTTTGATTAGACCCTTGAATTTACTCCAAGTCATACTAGAAACATCATCATTTCTTATGTATAATTTCACCATATAAGAGCATAGCTAAAAAGCTTGAGATAAGCAAAAGTTATCTTTTGAATGCTAGAGTATCCATAGATAGTGAAGTAGATCTCTAACTGATATAACCATTATCTAGTCTTTTTGCATCAATAGTTTTATCATATATGAGGATCTTGATTCAAGCTTTGACTTTAAATAGTTGAAGAGAGATTTTTTATATCTCTAGATTGCTCATATTCATTACTAAATAGAGGATTTTTATTTTCAAATATAGGAGATAGCTTCGCAATAGGAGTTATTGGTGCTTGTGCTTGCACTAAAAATATTATCAATCTAGAGATGATCTTAATGAGTTGGTCAATCTTCTTCTCTACTTGTGCGAGACTTCCCTTCATCTCATTATTCGTTGAGGAAGAATTAGTAGCCATATTCACCTTCATCCTTTGATGTTCTTGAAATATGGATAGCTCTTCTGTTACTTGCTTGTATCCTGATTAGACCATAAACTAAAGCTCCCTATAAATGAAGACTGCTGCTCTAATACCAACTTGATCTGAAGAAGAAAAAATTTTTTCGATCCACTCAACTCAAATCTCATAAAATAGGGCTCAGTCTTTTTCGTAAGCTTAACTTGTTCAAGAATGGACATTCTTTTAGAAGATAAGAAGAAGAATCCGACCTAAACTATATAAATCTCACTAGTATCAATAGAGGCTATATACCTCAATTTTATAATATGGATAATAAATAAAGAGAAAGAAAAAGAACTTAAGCCTTACTTTATGAGATTCATGTTGAGTGGATCGATTGAAGAATTTTTTTTTATTTAATTGGATCAAAGATGGAAGCAATGATTATAGCAACAGTGGTAGTGGTGATGATTGTGATGGTGGAGGGGATGGTAGTCGTGGCAGCAATGGTGGTGGTTGAAATAATGAATGATATTAATGATAGTAATGATAGTGGTATTACAGATGATAGTAATTATGATGAGGGTTGAGATGGTGGCAATAGATATGATGATGACGGTCATGGAGGTAGTGATGCTGATAGTAGTGAATATATAAATTTTTTATTTAAAAAATAATAAAATAATAATTTTTATTTTTATTTTAAAAAATAAAAAAAATTATAGAAACATCCCTTTAATTTTAAGCAAAAAATACTTTGATTCTGAAAATTTAAAATATTTTAATTAGACACTATAACTTATTTTTAATTGCAATATGACCTACTGATCTTTCTAGATCCTGACACTATTAACGAGGTGAGGACAAGGATAAATTTTCTCGATTCAGAGAGTTCATATATAGCATTAAATACTCAGATGTATCCTTCATGTGAAAGAGGGATTCACTTTCATACAATACCAACATTGGATCACCTATCATGTGGATCTCAATGAGCTCTTTGGATCATCAAGTAGCACATTGGATCACCATCAACAGATAAACTCCGCCATTCATCTGTTGATATAGATCTCAAAGCGAGTAGTGGATAGAAACCACGCTTCAGCAATCCATCTCCTCCACCCATGCCCCACTTTAATGCCTTCTCTGATAATATTGAGGCTTTCGACGATGATGAGATCTATGCCCCTAGCAAGTCCATTAGCGAGGTTGAGTGGCTCTCCCCCATCGCCCTTAAGATCGATTTTCCATAAGAGTGGATCCTCTTCAACCACATCTTTGCTAGCTTTGGTTCTATCTTGGAATCCTACTTCACTAACATCACCTTCAATGCTACCTCTCTCTTCCTTAGATTCCTCGAACCCATGGCCAAAATAAAGCGATTGCCGGAGAAGTTCTTTTGGATCCTGAATTTTCATGATGCTATTTGTTGTGTGGTCCCTCATATGAGGCCCACAATCTTAAAATAAACAAAGAGGGGTTTGACCCTAATTGAGTTGTATGGCAGTAAGGAGTTTGTACGAAAAAAGAGAAAGTGGCAAGAAAAAGAAAAATAGAGAATGTGGAAGAGAAAAGGTTAAAAAAATAGTGCTACTTTGTTGGATGATTAGATGATTGATCTTATCCTATATTTTATGAAATTTTAGTATATTGTTCTTGGCATCGAGAGCTACAAATTGAATAGTTTTGATCTTTGAAAAATCTGCTCTATTGATTATTTTAACCATCCACATATTTGGTAAAATCTATCCTCTATTTTTATTTATTATGAAAATCTATCTTATGTTTATTCTTGAAATCTATCTTATTATTATTGATTGTTTTATTTTGAAACCCAAGATTCAATCTTGTTCATATATTTGTATAGTCTCTAGTTGATCTAGATAAGATCTATAATAATTATTTTAAATAGTGAAAGATTCATATTAAAAATTATGGTATCTTTTTTATGAGTTGCTTGATTATTTTACTTATTAATTATTTAAGTAGATCATAAAAATGATTATTGTTTGCAATATCCCATTTAATTATATAAATTAGAAAAAGTAATTTTGATATTATTATTTTTTTATTATAGTTTTTTCCAATAAAGTGGTAGAAGAGTAGGGCTATTGTTGTTGAATTTTCTTGTATTAATTAAATGAAAGAACATATGAGCAAAAGTATAGCCAAATTTATATCTTCTAATTATTCAATTTGAAAGAACCAGATGAAAGATTTATTATTTTATAAAGATTTATATGATTCGTTGAAGATGATAGTGTC
This sequence comes from Elaeis guineensis, assembly GCF_000442705.2. Taxonomy (NCBI): domain Eukaryota; kingdom Viridiplantae; phylum Streptophyta; class Magnoliopsida; order Arecales; family Arecaceae; genus Elaeis; species Elaeis guineensis. The sequence goes on from NC_025994.2 coordinate 7,495,726, forward strand.
AAACCAAGTGAGAAAACTCAGCAAGAGTGGAAGAAATAAATAAGAAATGGTTAGGTTAATCAAACAATGGATAGATAATAATATTTTTTATCATGTTGTCATGGAGACTAATATTTATAGTTTAAGAAATAAATTAGAGAGCCTATATGAATAAAAGACTACACAGAATAAGGCATTCATGATCAATTAGATTATAGATATGAAGTACATGGTTAGAAGTTCAATTGTTAAGCATTTGAGTAAATTATAGGATGTAGTAAATCAGTTGGCTACTATGAAAATAATACTAGATGTTGAGTTGCAACCATCATTGTTGCTCAGTTTCTTGCCTTATAGTTAGAAAACTCTAATTGTAGTATTTAGTAATTCAGCTCTTAATGATGTGATAACATTAGGAATGATAAAGAATAGAATGATTAGTGAGAAAATTAAAAGAAGAGAATAGAATATGATTATATAGTTAGTGGCATTTATTATAGAAAGTAGTGGCATTTATGATTACACAATATGATTACTTGCAAAATTTTAACAACCATGACAAATTAAAGAAAAGTCCAAATTCAGAAAAGGAAAATATTTTTATTGTGGCACATCAGGATGCATGAAAAGAGAGTGCAAAAATTTAAAAGAGAGCAATGAAGGGAGAAGGTGAAGAAAAGGATACAATGATAGTTGCATCTAATGTTAATGTTGCTATTATTTCTAATGATGATTCTACGAACTTTACATATCATGATTGTACTTGTATTGTTGATTCAGATATCTCTTTTCATATTACTTCTTAGTATGACTTCTTCACATCTTATACCAGTAGTGATTTTGGTAGTTGAGAAATGATGGGGTAATTAAGATTATAAGAATGGAAGATGTTTGTTTATAAATTAGTATTGAATATCAACTATTGCTAAAAAATATGAGCCATATTCTAAATATTTGCCTCAACTTGATTTCCACTAGGATACTTGATGATGAAGGTTACCATAGCTACTTTGATAAACAAAAATAGAAGCTCATCAAAGATTCTCTAATGGTAGCAAGAGGGAAGAAATCAAGTACACTTTATATGATATAAGCAAAATTATATAAGATAAAGATGAATACTATTGATGATTCTTCCATTGAATTACGTCACAAGTAGTTTGATCACATAAGTGAGAAGAGACTTAATATCCTTGTTAAAAAGAAACTCCTTCCTATAAAATATATGTCTTTAAAGATATGTACTCATTGTTTAGCGGGCAAACAATATAAATTATGTTTCATAAATCTTCATCATATAGAAGATCATATATTTTGAATTTAATTTTCACTGATGTTTGCACTATAGATGTTAGAATTTTTGATGGTACTTTATATTTTGTTACTTTTATTGATGATCATTTTACAAAAATATGACTTTTGCTTTGAAGTCTAAAGACTAAGTGCTTGACATATTTAAGCATTTTCATGCGAGTATTAAAAGAGAAACAAGAAGACAATTAAAGTGCATTGGAGCAAATAATGATGGTGAATATAGAATTGAGAAATATTATAGAGATTATGGCATTAGATTTGAAAATTTTATTTCTAAAATATATTAACATAACGGAGTTGCTAAGAGAATGAATCATACTATTTACAAAAGAATCCAGGATTTACTCTCTTAGGCTAAATTGCCTTAATCCTTTTATAGTGAAGCAATAAGAATTGCAATAGATTTGATTAATCTTTCTCCTTCGATTTCTCTTCAAGGTGATGTGTTAGAAAGAGTGTGAATTGAAAAAGATATATCATATAATCACTTAAGGGTATTTGGCTGCAGGGCATTTATTCAAATCCTAAAGATAAAAGATTCAAGTTTAATGATAAGTTTAAATAATGTATCTTTCTGGGTTATGCACATGAAGAATTTAGTTACAGATTATATGATTCAGTTGATAAGAAGATTATCAAAAGTAGAGATGTTATAGTTTTAAAAGATTAGATAGTTAAAAATTTTGAAAGATTGAGAAGTCAAAGTTTATTACTAGAAATTATGTTGATCTAGGTCTAGTGCCTTGTAACATGGTGAATGATGATAATAGAGGAGATGTACAAAAAGATGATGGTAACATAGTTGATTAGTCCATATCTGATAATAATATGCCAGATGAGTATATTGAGCAAGCTCCTCTAGAACTATCATTGAGTCTCAGTTGAGAAGATTTACTAAAGATCATTAACCTTTTTTAAAGATATATTTCTCATGAGTATGTGATGATTATTGATGAAAGAGAATTAGAATGCTACCAAGAGGCTATGAATCATGAGCAAAAGAAAGAGTAGCTAAAAGCTATGTATCATGACATAAATTTTTTTGCATGAGAACCACCTATTTGAGTTGGTAGAACTATTTAAAGATAAGAGAGCACTCAAGAATAAGTGAGTATTCAGGTTGAAGACTAAAGTAAAGAGCTCACAACCAAGGTACAAAACATGATTGATTGTAAAGGGATTTGGTCAAAAAAAGAATATTGATTTATAAGAAATTTTCTCATCCGTGGTCAAGATGTCTATAATTCAAGTTGTTTTTAGTTAGCTGAAGAATGAATTTGAAGATTGAACAACTTGATGTGAAAACTATTTTTCTTCATGAAAACTTAGAGGAGAAAATTTATATGGAGTAGTCAGAGAGATTCATAATTAAAAGCAAAAAGTATTTTATATACAAATTGAAGAAGAACTTTTATAGACTCAAGTAAACACGTCGGTAGTGGTATAAAAAATTTGACTCCTTCATGATGGACCAAGGTATGGTAAAATACTTCTGATCATTATGTATTTATAAAGATATTCTCTAATGAAGATTTTATTATTCTCTTGCTTTTATGGATGATATGCTGATTATTAGCTATGATGCAGAAAGATTGAAAGTTTGAACAGAGAGTTGAGCAAGTCCTTTACCATAAAGGACTCGAAATTGGCTAAACAAATTCTTAGTATGAGAATTACTCATGATAGGAAGAGCAAAAATTTTTGATTATTTTAAGAGAAATATATCAAAAAGATGCTAGAAAAATTCAATATGCGTAAGTCCAAAATAGTTTGCTCTTCACTTGTAGATTACTTCAAGAAGTTCCAAGTAATGTCCTACAAATGAGAAAGATAAAGCAGAAATGAAGAAGATTCCTTATGCATTCATAGTTGATAATTTGATATATGCCATCATTTACACAAAATTGAATATTGCTCATATAGTTGGTGTTATAAGTTGATTTCTTTTTAACCTTGGTAAGAAACATTAGAGAACTATTACATGAATCCTCAGGTATCTTAGAGTTACTTCTAGAGTCTATTTATGCTTTGATAAAAACAAATCTATATTGAATGGATATACAAATATGGATATGGCTGTATATAGATTCTAGAAGGTCTATATCGGGATATTTGATGACTTTTCAGGGAAAGCAGTATCATGGTAATCTAAGTTATAAAAATATGTTGCTTTGTTCACAATAAAGACCGAGTATATTGTAGTCATAGAAGCTTGCAAAGAATTTTGTTAATAAAAAATTTCCAACAAGAGTTGGATCTTGAATAAGAGAATTATAAATTTTATTCTGACAGTCAAAGCACCATTCATCTTTTAAAGAATCTAATATTTCATTTGATATCCAAGCAAAATGATGTGAGATATCATTGGGTTTGGAATAATTTGAGATGAAGTTGTTGTATCTTGAGAAAATCCATACTAATGATAATGGGTTGGATATGATGACTAAAATCTTACCTATGAAAAAGTTTGATTGTTTATAGAGAGAAGTGAGCTTGGTGGAACTCGCTACATGAGTCAAGAGAGAGAGATTTGTTATATGGTCCCTTCTCATATGGAGCCCACAATATTAAAACAAACATAAAGATGTTTGACCATAATTGAGTCGTGTGTAGCAACAGAGGAGTTTATATGAAAAAAATAGAGATGACAACAGATTGCATATGGATTGGATTAGCCTATATTCGTACCCATCCTATAATTAAAAATTTCATACCCATGCCCATCCCATATCTGTCTTGGGTCGAGTCAAGTAAAGGTGCGGGTTGGATTGAGTCGAGTAGATCTGAGGGGTTGGATTGGTTGGGTCAGATCGGGTACATATAAATAATATAAAATTATTATAATTTAAAAAGGAAGACATATATATTAAGGTTTTATCAGATTAGATTCGGGATGGGGCCTATTATAATTTGTACTCGATCCGAATTTGCTTCGAGTATTTTTTTTTTGAACTCATACCCATCCCGGATTCTAATCTGATCGGATAAAACCCATCCTATTTGGATAGAATTGGATTGGATATCTGGTAGATTGGTTAAAATTGCCATTCCTAAGAAAAAGAGATGGTGGCGAGAAAAAGAAAAATAGAGAATGGGGAAGAGAAAAGGTTCCAACAAAATGGTGCTATTTTATTGGATGATTGGATGATTAATTTTATCTCATTTTTTATGAAATTTTAATATGTTATTTCTGACATCAATAGCTACAAGTTGAACAATTTTGTTCTTTGAAAAGTCTTGTCTATTGATTATTTTAAGCATTCACACGTTTGGTGAGATTTATTTTTTGTTTCTATTTGTTGTTGAAATCCATCTTATTAATAATTGATTGTTTTTTTTGTGGAAGTCAAAATTCAATCTTAATGATATATTTGTGTAGCCTTTAGTTAATGTATAAAAGATCTATAGTAATCTTATTATTTTAAATAGTAAAAGATTCATATCGAAAAAATTTATATTAAAAATTATAATATCTTTTTTTGTGAGTTGCTTGATCATTTTGTTTATTAATTATCTGAGTAAATCATAGAGATTATTATTATTTTTTGATATTCTATTTAATTATAATAAAAGAAAAAAATTGATATTATTATTTCTTGATTGCAATTTTTTCCAACATTATCTTCAATCTCTGGCTAGAGATCTAGACCGTCTTCTTCGCCTCCATGAAGAGCACCTCTTAGCCTTTGCCTTCATGAAGAGCACCCCCTTAATATTGGAGTCAAACTCGATTTGGCCATCCTCATCCTTCCCAAGCCAACCAGCCATTGAATAGAACGGCACCAATGGCTTGTCCAACACAAATTCTCTTTGTGTTGAAGAAGTTTGGAGAGTCATTCGACCGATAGAAGTAGATGCTCAATGACAACACTAGGTTAAGGTTTGAATTCCAAAGGCACCGTTGTGGGATCGACTCCATCAGCCGGGCTATTGTGGACCATCGCTCTTAGATGATCATTAATCCTCCATCATTCATCCACTTATACATTCAAAGTACTCTGCTTTCTATTATTCATTCGTCTACATAGATCTCAAAGCAACCAGTGGATGATCCAATAGTGGATCACCTTAACTTTTTTTTTTTATCTTTCTTCTATTTTTTTCTAATTTTTTATGATCAATTAGATGTTTCCCTTTTCACTTATCATTTGATCTTATTCAATTTTATCTTAATTAATCGTGAATGGAAGGGGTCAAAGTGTTTGGGAGCATGTGCCTAAAAGTGAGAAGGCCATTTATGGATTTGTAGACCTTTCTCTATTATCATATGAGGACCATGCGCTAGTAACTTTTAATGGAGATAGATGATTGAATCATATTACCATCAAAAAAAAAAAAAAATTATGATATCTAATTGAAACTTCTTAAAGAATCCGGGCCCAAGTGCTGTTCACCCAAACTTGAAGAGGCATATCTAATTCTATGAAAGTAGTAGGTTGCTCTAAATATGTTTTTGCCCCTACTTTTATAGATTTTTTGAAAATAGGATAAAAAACGATGCCACATACATTTTAAAATTAATATTTTGTTCTTTGATAAACATTGAAAAAAAAAGATGTCACACCAGTTTACACCCATTTTCTGGAGGTTCTTTGATAAACATTGAAAAGAAAAATGATTTTATCTACCGTGATCTTCTATTTGAGTTCTTTGTTTTTAACAATTGATCAGTGGCCAGTGGGTGGCCAAGATGAACTAAAGTTTTTTTTTTTTTGATGAAAGATGATTTGATATGCTAATTTATCCCAATCAAAATGGAAAGTGCAGAAATTTGAGACCGCGAGATTTCAAAGCTCTTAGCCGGTATTTTAATGCCATGATATTGAAATCTCAGTAATATAATAAATAAAAAATTAATAGTTATTTTAAATATGAATTTTTGTATTTGTTAATTAATATATTGATTTAAGGAATTAACTATGTGAGTAGCAATTACTGATGAATACATTTATATCGCATCCACCAATATATTAGGATCTCTTTTTTTAACAGTGTACAAGAGAAAAAGAGGCTAATATTTTCTCAATCTTGCATTACAGATATGAGATATCAGTGAGATTAAAATCTTAATTTCATGTATTTAGTTAGAATTCAGTCCTAGAAAGAATAGCTTTTTGGTTAGAATTCAGTTATCATATGTGAGTGCAAAGATTTTTTTTTTTTGATGAAAGCCAGTACCAAAGTGGCTGCTTGTTAATAGGCTTTACACTTTGAAATGGACTTAGGTGAATGGCCTGTTTGGTTGTGGGCACAAGTCAAAGGTGAGGATAGACGTAGCAAGATGAGAGCAAAGAAACTTGACAATAAATTCAAAAACAAAATTGATAAGAAATTAACATAGTTGGGGCTCTCGTGGGTTTGCAACTCCAAAAATATAGAATGTTGGTTCCATTCAATTTCTTTCTGGAATCCATTATATGATTTCTTATGTTTATGATTAATATTTTCTTGTTAGTCTTGATATACTTTTCTTATTAGCTATATTGTTAGACTATATATTGATGCATATATATTGTTAATTTGGATAAAAAATATAGAGCTTCCATCTTCTTCCCTTGTTTTAGCACTCAACATCTAAATGGCCCCTAATCCCCGATTGAATAATGCACTGCTTTGGAAAAAGAATGGTTTATATCTCATAAACCTGAAAAGAAAAACTAATAATGATTTCAGTAATTGCCGAGTATGCTACTCTGCAGAGATTGGCAGATGCAAGAAAATTCAGAACTAGGTCCTCCTTTTCTTCCTAAAATAACTAATGGTGTCTCATTTGTAAGCAGATATAAACTGTCATGGAACGGAATGATTTAGGTAATTGGACCTTGTCCCACAAATTAGAAAATACAAATTATTTGGTTTTAGAGAATTGTGAAAAATTCAGTTGAATGGCTGTGCCATATTAGTTGCCACAGTGTTTATGCTTGTGCAAGGCTAAATTTTTTTGATATCCAAAATGTTTGTGTAATCGGCGGTTTATCCATCATCCAACTTTTCTAATGTCAATGGATGCTTATACTAATTTGATACTAATTATCGTGCATTAGGCCATGTTCCATAGACAGCCAAACCGTCAAGGCACCGGGAATCCTGGTCCGCCTCCCCACCCTCCTCCACCCCCAGGCCCAACTGTTGCGGCCAATTCCTCCATCGTCCGATCACCGGTGTCGCGCACCTGCAAAAAAAGTCCTCACAGACCGGAGATGCCTCCGGCGGAGACCCTCCGACGGTCAAGTCAGAGAGGAGACTAGACAACAGTGGAAAATCAGGGGCTCAGCGGGAGAGAGAGAAAGAGAGTTCAAGAGCTTAGAGGCGCTTCTCGAAACTTAGAACTTAGGCCTTACCAATACTGTTGCCTTGCCCCGTTTTATAGTAGAATACGGCATGGTCCCATCATTAATGGTGCAGACAACTGAGGAGTTGTCAAATCGTCGGGGGCTGTCAAATCGTCGTGGGCTGTCAAATCACCGTGGACTGCTAAGTCACTGGGATCAACCTATGTCCTTGGCAGGACAATGCCCCAGGAGGTCATGCCGCACGTCCTTGACAGGACAACTGCCCATAGCGGTCGTACGGCGTTTGGATGGGCCAGCCGACTATATGTCGGTATTCGACTGTCGAGACGTCGGGTGATGACCTAAGGACACCATCGGCTGGTCTGGTGCCTAGCGGAAGTCGGGCGTCGGCTGCCACCCCCGATAGTGGGTCGGTGATTTGGGCTCGGCCGCTTGGCCGGTCGAAAACAGTATGAGTCTGTTCGGCCGACATACCTTCAGTCGGATATCGTCGAAAGCTATTGCTGGCAGTCATTGTCGGGGCCGTCGGTCGGTCCGGTCGGTAGAGTCGGGTGTTGGTCGGATGGTCCGAGGGTAAGTCGGCGTAGAGGGGTCGGTCGGTATATCCCAACAGTTGCCCCCCCACTCCTGAGTCGGATGTCGCGTTGGCCAGTGTTTTCACATGGGCGATGGCTTCAGGCGAAAGGAGTGGTTTTCCATGACGTCATGCTCCGACTCTGACGACTGCACCCACGAACGATCTGATGTCAGACGTTCCATCGGGAATGCGAACCACCATCTCCTTGGGAACATGAGCCGCCGTCTCCTTGGGAACATGAACTGTCATCTCCTTGGGAACATGAACCGCCGTCGGTTAATGAATCCCGAGACGCAGCTTTTCCGCCATGTGTCAGGGAGCTATTGGGTCGGAACTATTCATGCGGATGGAGGCAACGTGGCTCGATCTGGGAGCAGGTGCGTCGAACCGTCAGATCGAGGAAGGGCCCAGGCACTGCCACGTGTCGGCATCCGGGAAGCCCTCGTCCGACGCGCTTTCATCCCGATCGTTGAAGGACCTTATATATATGCGGCCACTTACATCCAAGACTTCATTTTTGCTGCAAATCTGCTTCTGACGCTGAGGCTCTGTCGAGTTATCCCCCAATCCCAGGTAGTTGTCTTTGTGCTCTCCCTTTGAAAGCTCTTCTCGAAGTTTTGCCTGTTCTTATCTTCCTGCACCCTTCCTCCTTTGCCATTTTCTTTTTGTTCTCCTTTCTGGGGCTAGCGTCATGGCTAGAACCTCTCCTTGAGGAAGTCAGTCAGAAAACCCGACCGATGATTTTTGATCGATCCTGGAGGTGGAGGTTTCTTCACTTTCGGAGGTAAATGTCGAACGGCTCAGGGAGCAGTACAGTATCCCGGAGCAGTTCGAGCTCTTGCCCCTGGGGCTGAGGGTCGAGTTAACAACCCGCCTCCGGGCCAGGTGGCCTTTTATGTCGAGGACCTTCGGGCAGGTCTTCATTTTTCAATTTCGAAGTTCATCCGGAATGTCTTAGATTACTACGGGCTTTATCCGGCGCAGCTGGCGTCGAACTCAGTCTGGTTGATAATCAGTTTTGCATTGCTGTGTCGGCTTTTACCGATCTTTCCTCGTATTTCTCTCTTCCAGATGTTCTTCGTCCTCCGACCCCATCCGAAAGCCCGAGGGTGGTGGTTGCTCTTCGCCCCTGGGGCTGAGGGTCGAGTTAACAACCCGCCTCCGGGCCAGGTGGCCTTTTATGTCGAGGACCTTCGGGCAGGTCTTCATTTTTCGATTTGGAGTTCATCCGGAACGTCTTAGATTACTACGGGCTTTATCCAGCACAGCTGGCGTCGAACTCAGTCCGATTGATAATCAGTTTTGCATTGCTGTGTCGGCTTTTACCGATCTTTCCTCGTATTTCTTTCTTCCGGATGTTCTTCATCCTCCGACCCCATTCGAAAGCCCGAGGGTGGTGGTTCTTCAATCTTCGGAAGGGTCTTTCGTTCATCATCGATCTTCCATCGTCGATCCATGGGTGGAAGAACCAATTTTTCTTTGCTTCCTCTCCATTACCTTGGGGGTTTCCTTCCCGTTGGGGTGACCCTCGGACTCAGCCGAACAAAAACAGTCGGGTGGAGGATAGAGATCGAGAGGACTTTCACCGACTGAAGGATGTGTCAGTGCCGAAGCAGAGGGAGCTCGTCATCAAACAAGCTCTGTACGACACCGACCTAAGTTCGGTTTCCCATTTAGGTACATCTCGGTCTGTCGGTCGTCCTTTATCTTTTTCACCCGTCTTTGGACTTGTGGTGACCCTTTGTTGAAATTGCAGGGATACCGCCGAGAGTGAGACTGGCCGATGCCGATATTTTGCAACATGCGGCGAGGAAGAGACCGGTGCCCGGGGCGGACCTTCGCAGCCTCCCAAGAGGCCTCAGATAGCATCGCTGACCGACATTGCGACGGTGACAGCGCAGTCCGACACCAAACGTGCATCGAGTTACGAGCCAATCATTATCCTGTCGGCACCGACGGTGCCACCCGAAGCTCCGTCCAAGGAAGGGGCGGCTGAGGGGGCGGCCGAAGGAGCATCGGCTCCCCCACCCACAGAAGAGGTTCGGGCCAAAGCACGTGAGCCCGAACGACCTACGGCGGCGGGCGTCGCGGCCTTGGGAGGGACCCAGTCGAGCTTGAGCTTCCTGTCTCTCTCTGATTTTCGGGCCTGGGTGACCGAACGAGGGAAGGCTCCAATGGCGTCGGGCGACGACACAAGGTCGGCCGGCCGTGCCACGTCATCCGACGTTCAACTTCCGAAGAAGCGTCGGCCCTGGCCAACCATGATTTGGCCAGGAGGTTGTGCCAGGCAACCATTCTTCCGACCGACCGGGAGATCATGAAGAGTCGGCTGGTGACCGACATGCTTTCTTCTTTTTACCCGACTATGATCCAGGTGAGCTCCTCTTCTTCCTCTTTCCTCTTCATTTCTATCAGTTTAGTTTTCTGACAACCGGTCTTCTACCTGCAGCTAATCTACAATATGTCTGAGCTGGAGGCCGGGTATCGGAGGTTCGACGACTTCTGAGCGGCCTAGAAGAAAAGGGCCGAGATTGCCGAGGCTGAGAAGGCAACGCTGGTCGACCAGCTGAAGTTGTCGGTCGACCATGAGGCTAGGCTCGAGGAGGAGATCACCCGACTTAGCAATGGCCTAGCCACCTCGGAGGCCGAGCTTCAGTAGGCCCACGAGCAGATCCAGCGCAAGACCCGCTCCATTCACCGACTGCGGTGGGAGCGGGACGGCTGCGTCAGGGAGCTCGAGGCCGAGTGCGAACAGCTTCACGTTAGCCTGGAGAACCTGGCCAAGGCCGAGGAGAACTTGTCCTCTGCCCAAGCCGACGCCGACATAGCAAAGGCGGAGGTGGAGTCGGCCAAGGAGGCGCTGAGTCAGGCGGTGGAGGACTTCCATGGCTCGGACGAGTACCGGGAGGAGCTCCTCGAGAGCGGCTTCGCCTCCTATCGGGTGGGGTACGAGGATGCTCAGGATGCGATTCAGAGTCTGCACCAGGAGCTTGACTTGAGCGGCATCGTCCCTCCAAGGTCGGAGGACCAAGCCATCGAGGAAGAGGCCGACCCACTACCGACGGAATGAGTTGCCGAGGATGAGGCGGCTCCAACCTCCAGTCCCTCCCCGACCCGAGCGGGCACGTCGGTTGCTCCCGAGCTCCACCCGGTGCAAGAAGTCGACTCTGACGAATAGTCAGAGTATCTGCCCATTATCTTTGTATTTTTTTTCCTGTTTAGTCTTTGATATCTATAATCGGGCTTCATCCCAATTTTGTAATCGAGCTTCGACCCAATTTTGTAATCGGGCTTCGATCCAATTTTTTAAGTCATTTTAACTTAGCAAAATCAAAGACTTTTCACACATTTTCTCGTGTGTGGTTGAATGTGTTTGATCGTCTGAGCCATTTCCGAGTGCATAGGTTGTAGCTCCGACATATCTCACTAGGACGCTCGGTAGGGTTTTAGCGTAGCCGATCAAGGTAGTCAATAGCATGCACCATGCGAAGGACAGCGCAAGCCCCGATCGCAGGCTGACATCCCGACCGTCATACAGATAGCATAGGATCCAATGGTCGAGAGTCGTACCGATTGTAGGTCGAGTGTCTGCCGCCCGGATCTTGGTCGGGCATGTACGTCAGGCCGAGTGTCAGTCAATCATCGAATGTAGCTCGTTGGATAGGATAACGATGACAAGTCGAATATCCGTTGTCTGGCCCTTAGTCAGACATGCACGTCGGGACGTATGATAAATGGTGGCAAGCTGAATATCCTTCGACCGGTCGTGACCAAGTCAGTTTGTCGTAAGTCGAATACCCATTGCCCGGACCTTGATCGGATGGGTACGTCACGGTGAATGATAAATAGTGGCAAGCCGAATATCCTTCGATCGGTCGTAACCGAGTCGGTTTGTCGTAAGTTGAATACCCATTGCCCAGACCTTGGTCAGGCGGGTACATCGCGATTGTCTTGACATTTTACCCTTCTTAGTCGAAGCTAAGTCGGCAAGTTAGCCAGCCGCGTTGGTCGAAGCCCTTTGCCTTTAGAGGCGAAGGCCGTTGGTTCGGCGATCGAGCCATAGGCTCGACATAGATTCGGCGATCGAGTCGTGGGTTCCCAACGAGACGTTGGGACCAAGTCGGAATGTTGAGGCTCATACTTCTGACAAGGCAGACCTTCGGCAGAGAGCCAAACTTTATAGACTCTGGAGTTTTAAAATTGTATTATATTCCAGCAAGAAGGGCATACAGAGTTCATTGATAGTACAATTTTAGGTTGTCAGCATTTCAGATCTGGAGAATGGCCATCCCTTCCAGGGTTTCAAGTCGGTAGGCGCCCGGCCTACAGGTGTCTGCAATCTTGTAGGGTCCTTCCCAGTTTGGGGACAATTTCTCTTGATCCTGAGGCTTTGAGACTTCCGCCTTCCTCAAAACCAGGTCTCCGGGTCTGAAAGATTTTGGCCTAACTTTAGCATTGTAGTATCGGGCCACTCTTTGTCGGTAGGAAGCCATGCGGAGTTGAGCCTCGCATCAGAGCTCGGGCAGGAGGTCCCAGTCAGCTCTCCGACACTCGGAGTTGCCCGGTTCACAGTATTGCTCAACTCTAATCATTGGTAGCCCGATCTCTAGTGGGATTATTGCCTCCGTCCCATAGGTCAGGTTGAAAGGAGATTCTCTAGTTGGGGCCCGGGGTGTCGTTCGGTATGCCCACAGGATCGAATGCAATTCTTTGACCCAGAAGCCTCTGGCTTCATTCAGTTGAGTCTTCAACCCATGCAGAATGGTTCGGTTGGTTACTTTAACTTCTCCGTTGGACTGTGGATGGCCGACCGAGGTCAGCCTGTGCGTGATATGAAATCTCGCACAAAACTTTCTGAAATCATTGTTGTCGAACTGTCACCCATTGTCGGTGATGATGGTGTGCGGTAGTCCAAACCTAAAGATGATGGACTTCTGGATAAAGTCTTCCATCTTACGCTCGATAATTTACGTCAGAGGTTCGGCCTCCACCCACTTGGTGAAGTAGTCGATCGCGACAACTATAAACTTCCTTTGGCCAGACGTCGGAGGGAAAGGGCCGAGTATATCGACCCTCCATTGGGCGAAGGGCCATGGGGCGACAATGACAGTCAGTTGGTTGGTGGGCCGGTGTTGTAAGTTGATGTACTTCTGACACGGCTCACACCTCCGAACCAAGTCAGCCACGTCTTTCCTTATGGTGGGCCAGTAGTAACATTACCACAGGACTTTGTAGGCCAAGGATTTGCCCCCCAAGTGACTCCCGCAGATCCCTTCATGCACCTCTCTGAGTGTGTAGTCTGCATCCGTCGGTCCCAGGCACCGTAGCAAGGGAAGGGAGAACGACCTTTTGTAGAGTCGCCCATCCATCATTACATACTGGGAGGCCATCCATCAGAGTCGCTTGGGTTCCACAGAATCTTTGGGGCTGGTTCCGTCAGTCAGGTACTGAACGATTGGGTCCATCCAGCTTGGCTCGGTCGTCAGTTGTAGTATCTCCTTAGCCCCATCGATGCTCAGTTGCTCGAGACTCTCCATAAGTGTCCGGTCCAAAATGTCGTAGACAGATGTCGCAAGCCTGGAGAGTGCGTCGGCCCGAGCATTCTCTGACCTGAAAATATGGGAGATCTCGAAATACTTGAGGTGTGCCACGAGATCTCTCACCTTCTGAAAATATTTTGCCATGGTTGGGTCCCGCGCTTCAAATTCGCCTTTGACTTGCCCCACAATCAGTTGGGAGTCGGAGAAGACTCTGAGGTTGTCGATCCCGAGCTCCTTCACCACTCTCAAGCTGGCGAGAAGTGCTTTATACTCAGCTTGATTATTGGAAGCTTTGAAGTTGAATTGGAGGACGTACTCGATAACCACTCCCTCCGAGTTGGTGAGCAGGAACCCAGCCCCGCTCCCTTGGGCATTGGAAGCTCCATCTATATGTAACACCCAGGTTGACCCGGGGTCAAACTCAGAGGCCGCAACTTCTTTGGAACTCCCATCTTCCGATATTTGGTCGGTTATCGGGCATTCCGCAATAAAGTCGGCCAGGACTTGGGCTTTCAAAGCAGGTCATGGTTGATACTGGATGTCAAACTCGCTTCACCTCACCGCCCGTTTCGCCAGTCGTCCCGATGTATCGGGGTGGTGGAGGATCGCCCTCAAGGGCTAGTTGGTGAGGACCACGATGGCGTGTGCTTGGAAATACGGATGGAGTAATTGCGTGGATATGACCAAGGCAAATATCATCTTCTCCGCCCTCGTGTACCGAGTTTCAATCCCGCGGAGCACTTTGCTGGTGTAATATATGGACTGGTGAGTTTGGCTCTCGTTCTCCTGAACGAGCATCGAACTAACAGCCTCCGGGGTGGTGGCCAAATAAAGGTACAATATTTCTCCGACCTCCAGCTTTGCAAGCAGGGGCGGAGAAGTCAGGTACTTCTTTAAATCCTCAAAGGCTTGCCGGCACTCATTCGGCCAAGAGAAGTCCTTTGCCTGCCTCAGGGTTTTGAAGAACGGGAGGCATCTCTCAGCCGATGAAAGATGAATCGGCTGAGCGCAATGATCTTTCCATTGAGCTGCTGCACCTCTTTTTTGGTGTTCGGATGCCGCATGTCGATGATCGTCTTTATCTTCTCGGGGTTGGCCTCGATTCCGCGTTGAAAAATGAGAAATCTGAGAAACTTCTCCGAAGCTACCCCTAAGGCACACTTAGTCAGATTTAGCTTCATCCGATGTCGTCGAAGAGTGCGAAAGGTTTCTTCCAAGTCTTGGGCATGATCTGAAGCCTGTGCGCTCTTCACCATCCTTTATTAGGTAGGGAGGATCAACAAGCGACCCTGTAGTTTCTGTCTCCCAGCCCGTAGGCAAGGGCATGCCAACAGACCTCAGGTATCAATGTCCGCCGTCCTGTACAGTCGTGGTCGAGTTAAGCCTAAAACTTAGAGTTTTCACCCTAAGTGACACCTCTAATTTACCAACGAAACGAAGCACTTTTTGATCTTTCTCATTCGGAACCCTATTAATAAGTATTAGTAAGCGGGCCCACACCCAGACTCTGACATCTTCGGCTCCTCATTTTTATTCAATTATGAAATAACTCATTTTGATGGAGATTTGTAGCATCATTCAAGTAAATACAGATTGAGATCGTAGAAACATGAGCTTGTGATATAGCTACACCTAATTTCGGACCGATTAATGCTAGAACTATAAATAAAGGACCAGGATCTCTTATTAAATAAAAAATGTTATTAAAAAATAGCATAGTCCAAGCAGACCCACTTAAAATCTTTACTGAACTATGACCGGCCATCATATTAGCAAATAAACGTATTCTGAGCTTAATGCACGAAAACAATAAGGGATTAGCTCAAGAAGTACTAAAAAAGGTGCTAACGGTAGTGGGACTCCTGCAGGTAATGAGAAGCTAAAAGAATGAAGCCCATGTCTTTGAAATCCAACGATCGTAATGCCTATAAAAATCGAAAATGAGAGAGCCAAAGTAATGAGAAAATGACTTGTCACTGTGAAGCTAAAGGGTATCATACCCTGGGGATTACAAATAACGAAAAAGTAAAAGTGATCGAGATGCGAGGGAAAAACTTTTGTTTAACATTTTCGGAAAGACCACCTATTTGTTCGTTTATCGGGTTCGGCACGAAATCATGAATAAGCTCTACCAAGGATTGCCAAGCATTTGGCACTGACTTTCCCCCTCCCTTTTTCGTAACAAAAAAAATCAAAAGTAGGACCAAACCGAGAGTAGGGGCGGCTGTGAAACGGCGATTCCCCCTTTTCCATTGAAGTAGGGAGGGCCCCCTTCCCCACCATTCCGACCTATTAAGGGATTTGACCGATGCTGAAGGTAGCTTGCTTACCAAGCCACCCACTGGAGAAGCTAGTCGCTAGAAGAGTGTCGCCAGAAAGAAGCGAGTTTTGTTTACGAAACGAGCTCAGACGATTGAAGTTTACGAAAGGAGTCACTAAGGGACGAGCAATAGGTTTAGTGTAGTTGTCAAATCCAATCCAACTTGTACTATAATATTTTCATATCAAAGTGCAAAAGAGATTCAACGCATTGGTTCTCACTCAACAGTAGACCAGTCTGCGAGGAATGCTGATGGGCTACCATCGGACTGCGAGTGCGCGAGAGCGAGAGACGGATTGACGACGAGCTGCACGCGAGACAGAGAGAGAGCTGTGAGAGAGAAAGACCCGATTAGGGTTAGGGAGAAGGACCACCAGCTTTCCGATGATAAGATGAAACAATCCGGCAGATAATTCTGGCCGGGTTCGATCATCGCTCTGATACCCTGTGAAGAAAAAATAGAGTTCAGAGGGAGAAGATTCATTACTTACCAAAAAGAGGGATCTTAAGGGTAAAAAAAAACGTACTCTATTGACAGTACGACAAGTATACAATGGAACAATATATATATATATATAAATCCCTAAACATAAAAAATATTTTTCAAACAAATACATGTCTCAACATTGTAGGCCGCCTTGTGAGTCTCCTATAGAACAGAGGCATAGACTCACTTCAGAGGACGGTGAGTTCATTGAAGATTGTCTTAGTTCAGCAGCATGGTTGGGAGTAACTAACGTGTATATAACCATCACACGACCCGACATTGCCTATGTTGTTGGAGTCGTGAGTAAATTCATGCAGAAGCCAAGAACGAACAATACATCTAGATGCCGCATTAATAATTATTCTTTCTCTGTAAGCTGCCATCAGCTTCGCTGGACTTTTTCCCTTCGGGCATAGATACGGTTTAAATGGCTGGCCGGATTGGGCCTGAAATGAATGGGATTTTTTTGGTTTTGATTTAAGGAAAAAATGAAAGACACTTTCGAAAAGATATTTTAGACGTAAAGAACGAAGTCTTTGACCCAAAAGCTTTAGTACCTACACCCAGTCGCCAATCCCAAGCTCGCTGAAGAAGTAGAGTAGATTAGGAGAATTTCTCTTATAGGAATAAGCGGTCTAGGGGTAGGCTGGCAAGCTGGTAATCGATATCTATTCTTTGCCACTTATCCGCACGTAGATCTTTCGACAGTTGGGATTGAGCTTTCCTTCTTTAGCGAATTGAATACGGTCTTTGTAGGAATAAGCCTTCTTAGGGCGCTGCAAGAGTCAGCGCTGCTCTCGTGACCGCTCTTGTTGGTGAGTGAAGTGAGGGGCAGAGCGAACGTCCACCTGTAGACCGAAGCACAGATATGGGAATTGGTAGTCGGATAAATGGTATACTTTTTCAAAGTTCTGTTAGGTTCTTATTTTTTCTATGATTTCATACTATTTAGTTAAATAACTAGACTATAGAAATTCTCCCTCCGGAAACAACAATTACTAGATCCACATAGCCTATATAACAACATATTAATTAATAATGCTTTACGAAAAAGGTGGACTCCTTATGAAATAATAAAGAAGTCTCGCTGAAGCAATTGTAGGAGCGTTAGTATAAATATACCAACATTCTGAAAGTGTTCACTTTGTGGCTATCATCTCTCTTTTTGTTCTTTCTTTTCTAAACTAATATTCCATTATGGGAGACTGATTCTGCGAGTGCTAAGCTAAGAACGAGTGATGCTAAATAAATGGCTACTGCTTTGACTTTTGCGTGGTTACTGTTTAGTCCTAATGGATCAAAGTCTTCCTTCGGTGCGAGCAAGTCTCCTGCTGTTTGATTGAGTGCCTCACCGCATTCGCAGGACTTGGTACGTGATGCAAACTATAAATGTTATCAATAAAGGTATCCCTTGAGACACTAACAAGTAGCTCAAGATCTGGAGAAGCCAGAGCCCTTGGGTTTATAAAGAGCTCTTCCGTGACATGGCAGTACCAAAGAGAGAATCCAATCAATAAGCAAGTTATGAAAACAAAACGAAGATCTTTTAAATATGACTGAAAAATCACTTCGCCTAATCCAAATGTTTTGATTCTCGAGTTCCTTCTCTCCGCATCTGCCAATCCTATCTTTCTATCTGGAGATAGAACTAAATAGGAACCTTTCCCGACTTTTGCTATCTTGCCTGGTATTTGCGTATTATTTGCAGTCGTAGGTAACCATGGTCCAAAAGAATATGCAGCAGACCAGCCTCTGCCAGGATTATATATAATCCCCGTTGTTTCGCTAGGAGCTCGTTCCATCATGACTTTCAGAGTTGTCCTATGGGACGGATCAGAGATCTGCTGCCAGAATAGTTTCTGCTCCTGTGGGATCTGCTGCTCTCTCCTTAGCGTCTGCGGCATGACTTTGACCCAAACGCTTTGTTGTGTATTCGACAAACCTTGATTTATAGATTCATTCTTTCGGACAGTCGGACAAGTGGATTTGAAATGGGAGAAAAGGGAAAACATGATACAAAAGGATACTTTTTGAGAAATTCAAATTATGTGAGGCTTAGAAAGCGTCATAGAGTCCAGGGAGAGCTTTTCTTCTTATTCTTTGTCAGGCTCTAGTTACCTTTTCTCCTTCTCAAACAACGTGTTTGATTTCCTTCCTTATGACTTTGTATAAGGAATTCAATCTTTCTTCCTAATCAAGAGAGTCCAAGAACTCCAAGGCATCTTGGAGTCTTTCCTCCGGGGTCCATCACATCCTCCATCACCCGATTGGTGATGGCCAGAATTTGGTCCGCGAAGGATCTGCGAAAATAGAACCTCAAGACGCCCCACAATATTCTGAATCACCGCGACCAAAATGTCATTCACTGAGGCTGAATCACTTCGTGGTGAGGGACATTTAGGGGGCCAAGAGGGTTCATCGGGGTCAGAGTATGACCCAGTATGTCGTCCACGTACACCTCTATGTTTCGCCCGATTTGATCTTTGAAGACCTTATTGACGAGGCGTTGGTAGGTGGCCCCGACATTCTTCAGACCGAAGGGTATCACTTTGTAGCAGTAGAGGCCTTTGGTGGTCATGAAGGTCGTATGCTCTTCGTCCTCGGGTGCCATCCGGATCTGGTTATACCCGACGAAGGCATCCATGAAGCTGAGCAGTCGATAACCGGACGTCGCATCCACCAGTTGGTCGATCTTCGGCAAGGGGAAGCTATCCTTCGAGCAGACCCGATTCAAGTCAATGTAGTCGATACAGATCCTCCACTTCCCGTTGGCTTTCTTCACCATGACGAATTTGCGAGCCAGTTAGGATACATGATTTCTCTGATGAAGCCTGCCTCGAGTAGTTTGTCCACTTCCTCATCGATGGCCTTCTGTCTTTCGGGGGCGAAGGCCCATTTCTTCTGTCTTACCGCTTCACGCAGGGGCGATGTTGAGTCGGTGAGTCATTATTTTCGGAGGTATGCCAGACATATCCCTGCCGACCAAGTAGATACGTCGGTGTTAGCTTTCAATAGCTCTATCAGCTGCCGTCGCTCCGGGTCGGACAACTGCAACCCGACCTAGATGACTTGTTCAGGATTCTTGGTCATCGGGATGGAAATCGCTGTTCAGCCAGTTCACCCTGCTCCTCCTCTTTCCGTTGGTCCAGCTTGTCGACCGTCAGGGAGTCCTTTGATTCATTGCTTTGAGTAGAGATTTGGAAGCACTGCTGGGCGAGTTGTTGATCCCCGCGCATTTCTCCGGCTTCATTTTTAGTCGAAAATCGGACCAGCAAGTGGTACATCGAGACTATCGCCCTGAGGACGTTTAGTCCAGATTTTTCAAGTATGGCATTATAGGCCGAAAGTACTTGGACGATCGTGAATGTCATGTGGATGGTGCTCTGTCTTGGTTCGGTCCTAGCTGTCATGGGAAGAGTAATTTCTCATTCCACCGTGATGGCTTCTCTGGCGAAACCCACTAGGGACGTAGAGACTCTCTTGAGTCGGTCAGTCGACAGTCGCATTCGAAAAAAGGTTGAGTAAAATAAAATATTAGTGGAACTTTCATTATCAACAAGAATCTTTTTTACATCATAGTTCGCTATCGTCGCTGAGACAACAACAGCATCATCATGGGGAGTTTGGATTCCCCGAACATCCTCATCTGTGAAGAAGATTACATTATCCTGGCGCGGCCTCTTCGTCGACTCCTCTTCAGCAGTCATCCTCCGATCCGATCGTCTGGAGATCATGTTGATGACCCCAGCAGTATGTTGATTATTCACTGCCTCTTCAGTCGGTTGGGGTTGTCGGTCGGGAAGGAGAGCTGGCAGATCCCTTTGGTACTTTTTGAGATACTCTCATCGTATGAGGGCCTTTATCTCATCCTTGAGTTGGATGCATTGCTCGGTGGTGTGACCGTGGCCCCGATGGAACCGATAGTATCTTCTTCGATCGAGGTTCTTTGCCTTCAGAGGCAAGGGCCATCGCAGGTATTCCGCTCCTTCGATCTCCATCAGGATCTGCGCACGAGGAGCAAAGAGAGAAGTGTAGGAGTCATACCTGTAATGCATCGGTCTCGGACTCTGGCATCGGGGCAATCTTGGGCTCCGTCATCGGGGCGAGACCCGTTTATCGATCAGGGGCCTGTTGGGTTCAGCAGCAGTCAGATTTTTCTTTCGCTT
The DNA here is from genome assembly GCF_000442705.2 of Elaeis guineensis. Lineage (NCBI taxonomy): Eukaryota > Viridiplantae > Streptophyta > Magnoliopsida > Arecales > Arecaceae > Elaeis > Elaeis guineensis. The sequence continues at coordinate 7,516,402 of NC_025994.2, forward strand.
CTCCTTTTGGCCCGCGCCTTCGGTCAGGCGTCGGTCGGAAGCTCCTTCGTCCGTGCACATGTATTTGTATGCGCGCTCCAGCAATTCGACATACGTTCGAAGGAGGATCTTGTCTAAGAAATATGTGAACCGGGACCCCCTTAGCCCCCTCTTCATGGCTGAGATAGCCATGTCTTCGTTGAGGTCTCGGACCTTAAGTATGGCTGGTTGAATCGGGCCACAAAGTGTCGGAGCGTCTCGTTTTCTCCCTATTTGAGGGAGAAAAGACTGTCCGAGGTTCGCAGCGGCTTCCGGCTGGTGCTGAAGTGAGCCATGAAAGAATGCTCAAGCTGCCCGAAGGAATGGATACTCTCCGAGCGGAGATCGGAGTACCAGGCCCTAGCAGCTTTACGGAGCGTGGCGGGGAAGCCGATGCAGAGGAGGGCATCGGTTGCCTCCTGAATTGTCATGAGAGCCTTGTAGCTCTCCAGATGGTCAACTGGGTCGGTGGAGCCGTCGTAAAGCTCCACGTGAGGCATCTTGAACCGACTAGGATCGGTTCATCGAGGATAAATCGGGAGAGAGGTTGGGTGGTCCAGAAGTCGACGTCATTCGAAGACTTCTGACCATCCGCCTGGAGTTGGACAAGCCGACGGTCGATTTCTTTAAACTTACATTCGTAGTCATCCAGCCGTCGGTGTTGAGAAACCCCAGGGGTCGAACCTCCCGACGAACTTGAGAGTGAGGCGGACGGTATCTGCGGTCGCTTCTCCTTCCTTGCCCGCTCCAGCTGGGAAGGAGAAGGATGCCGAGACCGGTGGGTGTCGCGCCATGGCTGCCTCGCCCCTTCTTGGTGGGAGTGCTGAGACGGCTGCTCTTGAGGAGGAGACGAAAGTTGATGCGGACGTCAGTGGCTGCTTCTGGACGGCATAGGGTGCGCCGTCGGTTGTTCCGCCGACGGTTGCGGCAACTGAGTCGGTTGTTGTTGGAGGTTTTTGATCGCGTCTGCCAAAACGGTCATTTCCCGCACGATCGTCATGATTTGCACCTCCGTGATTACCTCCGGGTGCGGAGAGCTGGGCTCCGCCATGGACGGTGAAGGAGGAGCCTCTTCCCGATGGGAAGAGCACCTCGCCGGCTCGGTAGCTCTCGATCGCTGAGCTCTGGTTTTCATCATTTCGAGAGATTTTTCAAGCCCTGTGGAGCTCGCTGGCTTACCTCTGTCGAGTACCTCTACCTGGCGCGCCAAATCTGTTGCGGCCAATCCCTCCGTCGTCCGATCGCCGGTGTCGCGCACCTGCAAGAAAAGTCTTCACAGACCGGAGATACCTCTGGCGGAGATCCTCCAACGGTCAAGTCAGAGAGGAGACTAGGCAATAGTGGAAAATCAGGGGCTCAGCGGGAGAGAGAGAAAGAGAGTTCAAGAGCTTAGAGGCGCTTCTCGAAACTTAGAACTTAGGCCTTACCAATACTGTTGCCTTGCCCCATTTTATAGTAAAATGTGGCATGGTCCCATCATTAATGGTGTAGACAATTGAGGAGTTGTCAAATCATCGTGGGCTGCCAAGTCACTGGGATCAATCTATGTTCTTGGCAGGACAATACCCCAGGGCGGCCATGCCGTATGTCCTTGACAGGACAACTGCCCATAGCGATCGTACGATGTTTGGGTGGACCGACCGACTATATGTCGGTATTCGGCTGCCGAGACATCAGGTGATGACCTAGGGATACCAACGGCTGGTCTGGTGCCTAGCGGAAGTCGGGCGTTGGCTGCCATCCCCGACAGTGGGTCGGTGATTTGGGCTCGACCGCTTGGCTGGTCGGGAACAGTATGAGTTTGTTCGGCCGACATACCTTCGATCGGATATCGTCGAAAGCCATTGCCGGCAGTCATTGTCGGGGCCGTCGGTCGGTCCGATCGGTAGAGTCAGGCGTCGATCGGATAGGTCTGAGGGTAAGTCGGCGTAAAGAGATCGGTCGGTATATCCCAACACCAACCATGACTACGAGCACTTTCTGGGGGAGGCTTTTGTTATAGCGTAACATGTATTTGTTAGATGTCCCTCCTCATGTGGGATTATAATTCTTTAGAATAAATAAAATACAAGGGAAGGAAAAAAGTCCAGGTAGGAATTGTATTTGTTGGCATTTATGGCTAAAAAGTCCTAGGTTCTTCACGTAATCTTTTGCAGTGTGCATGAAAATCGGAGGCACAAGTGCGTGAAAACCAGAGGCACGAAAACTAGCATGGCACGGAAAGCGAGTGCAGAAAAAGAAAGCAGCGGGATCAGGAAAGAAGAAGAAAAAAAGAATTTTAGAGCTATTTCGTCAGGTAATCGAATAGTTAATCTTATCCTAATTTTGATAAAATTTTATTATATTATTTTTGACTTCAAAAATTATAAATTAAATAATTTTAATTTTTTTAAAAAAATTTTATTAATTATTTCAAATATCTATATGTTTGGTGAGATCTGCCCTCTGTTTCTGTTTATGGTTGAAATCCGCATTATTGGTTATGATTATTTCTATCATAAAATCAAGATTTATTTTTGATGATATATTTGTGTAACTTCTAATTGATGTAGAGAAAATCTATAATAATTTTATTATTTCAAAATAGTAGAAAATTCACATCAAAATTATGGTATCCCTTTTATGGGTTATTGGATTATTTTTACTTATTAATTATTTGAGTAGATCGTAGAGATTATTGTTGCTTTACGATATCCCATTTAATTATACAAAGAAGGAAAAGAAGTTTACAATATTATTGTCCGTATTGCAGTTTTTCTAATGGTGGTATCAAAGTCAGATTATTGTTGGTTAAATTTTCTTGTATTGATTAAATGGAAGAACCTGCAGTGGAAGTATGGTTAAACTTATGTCTTCTAATTATTCAATTTGGAAGCTTCGAATGGAAGATTTATTATTCTGCAAAGATTTATATGATCTCATTGAGGATAGCACCGAACCAAATGAGAAAACTCAGCAAGAGTGGTAGAAAATAAATAGAAAGACAGTTGGATTAATCAGACAATGGATAGATGATAATATTTTAACATGTTGCTATGAAAACTAATGCTCATAATTTGTGCAATAAACCAAAGATCCTCTACGAATTTAAGACCACACATAACAAAGTATTCATGATCAAAAAGATTTGAATATGAAGTATGAGGGAAGTCCAATTACCGAGCATTTGAGTAGATTTTAGGATGCAGTAAATCAATTGGCGGCTATGAAGATGATGCTAGATGATGAGTTATAAGTATTGTTGTTGCTCTTTTCTTTATCTAACAGTTGGAAAGCTCTAGTTATATCACTCAGAAATTTGACTCCTAATGATGCGGTGACATTGGGAATGGTAAAAGATGGTCTACTTAATGAAGAGACTATAAGAAGAGAACATGGTGTGACTATATAGTTAGAGATATTAATTACAGAAAAGTGAGAGGAGTAAAATTAGAAATTTATAAAATCTTAACAATCATGATAAGTCAAAAAGAAAGTCCAAATTTTAAAAAGAGATCAAATATTTTTATTATGGCAACTCAGGGCATATGAAAAAGGAGTGCAGAAGATTTAAAGGAGAGTAATCGAGGGAGAGAGATGAAGAAAAGAAGGAAAAAAATGATACAGCAGTAGTTGTATCTAATATTGATGTCACCATTATTTATGATGATGATTTTGTAAACCTTATATTCCATGATTGTACTTGGCTTTTGACTCTAGTGTCTCTCTTCATATTACTTCTCGGCATGATTTCTTCATATCTTACACTAGTGGTGATTTTGATAGTTTCAAGATAGAAAATGATGAGTAACTAAGATTGTGGGCATGAAAGATGTTTGCTTGAAAATCAATATTGGATGGCAACTATTACTGAAAAATGTGAGATATATTTCAGATATTCGTCTCCCCTTAATCTTCACTGGAATACTTGATGATAAAGATTACCACAGCTACTTTGGTGAAGAAAAACAGAAGCTCATCAAAGATTCTCTACTGATAATAAGAGGAAAGAAATCAAGTACACTTTACATGATGTAGATAAAATTATGTAAGATAGAGATGAATATAGCTGAAGATTTCTTCATTGAATTATGGCATAAACGGCTTGGTTACATAAATGAGAAGAGATTTGACATCCTTGCTAGAAAGAAACTCCTTTGAATCAAACGTACGTCTCAAAAGATATGTATTGATTGTTTAACTGGTAAACAGTATAGAGTTGCATTTCATAAATCCCCTCGATGTAAAAGATCACATAGTTTGGATTTGATTCATATTGATGTTTATACTATGGATGCTAGAACTCTTGATGGTGCTTTATATTTTATTACTTTTATTGATGATCATGATAAAAAAATATAAACTTTTGTTTTAAAATCAAAAGATCAGGTGCTCGATGTGTTCAAGAATTTTCATACTAGTATTGAAAGAGAAATAAAAAGGTAATTAAAGTGTATTTGAATAGATAATGGTAGTGAATATAGGGGTTCATTAAAAAAAATTATTAAGATCATGGCATCAGGTTTGAAAAAACTGTTTCCAAAATACCTTGACATAATGAGATTGCTGAGAGAATGAATCATACTATTTATAAAAAATTTGGTGTATACTTTTTCATGCTAAATTGTCTAATTTTTTTTGGGATAAAGTCATGAGAACTATAGTAGATTTGATCGATCTTTCTCCTTCAATTCCTCTTCAAGATGATGTTCCAGAAAAAGTATGGATTAGGAAAGATGTTTTATATGATCACTTGAGCATCTTTGACTGTAGGGCATTTATTCACATCCTAAAGATGAGAGATTCAAGCTTGATGGAAAGTCTAAACAATGTATTTTTCTGAATTATGCATATGAAGAGTTTGATTATTGATTATAGGATCCAGTTGATAAAAAAGATTATCAGAAGCAGAGATGTGTTTCTAGAAGATCAGACTATTAAATATTTTGAAAAGATTGAGAAGTCAAAATCTATCACCAGAAATTATATTGATATGAGTTTAGTGCCTCCTATCACAATGAATAATAATAATGGAGGAGATGTATAGGAAGATGATGATAATGTAGTTGATGAGCCCATATCTGATAATGGTATACCAGATGAGTATGTTGAGCAAATCCCTCTAGAACCACCAGTTGAGTCTCAGTTGAGAAGATTCACTTGAGAGCATCATCCTTCCTAGAGATATTTTCTTCATGAGTATGTGATGATCAATGATGGAGGAAAACCAGAATGCTATCAAGAGGCCATCAATCATGGATAAAAGAGAGAGTGATTAAAAGCCATATAGGAGGAAATAAAATTCTTGCATGAGAACTGTATATTTGAGTTGGTAAAAGTACCTAAGAATAAGAGAGCACTCAAAAATAAGTGGATATCTAGACTAAAGACTGAAGAAAAGAGCTTACAGCCAAGGTATAAGGCATGATTGGTTGTAAAGGGATTTGATTAGAAAAAGAATATTGATTTTGAAGAAATTTTCTCATATGTAATCAAGATATCTTCAATTCGAGTTATTCTTGGTTTAGCTACAAGCATGAATTTAAAAATTGAACAACTTGATGTGAAAGCTGTTTTTCTCCATTGAGACCTAGAGGAGGAAATTTACATAGAGTAGCCAAAGAGATTTATAGTTAAAGGCAAAGAGCATCTTATATGTAGATTAAAGAAGAGCTTGTATGGACTCAAGTAGGCACCTGGATAGTACTATAAAATATTTGATTCCTTCATGATGGATCATGGATATAACAAACTATTTCTGATTATTGTGTATTTATAAAGAAATTCTCTGATGAAGACTTTATTATTTTCTTATTTTATATAGATGATATGCTGATTATTGGCCATGATGCTAGAAAAATTAAAAGCTTGAAAAAAGAGTTGAGCAAATCCTTTTCCAGGAAAGACTTGGGACCAACTAAATAAATTTTTGGCATGAGAATTATTCATGACAAAAAAAGTAAAAAATTTTGGTTATCTCAAGAGAGATATATCGAAAAGGTACTTGAAAGGTTCAACATGAGCAAGTCTAAACCAATTTGCTCTCTACTTGTAGATCACCAAATTAAGTTTCAATTAATATCCTACAAGTGAGAAAGATAAAGAAAAAATGAAAAATAGTT